>NW_027313910.1:0-18941 GCF_040954645.1 Diabrotica undecimpunctata
CGCGCTATCTCAGAGTATTACTTAAATAAAAAAAATATATAATATTTTAGTACCTGTTTAGCCAATTCCTTTTTCCTTGCCTCCTCGGCTTGTCGTTCTAGCTCGGCAGCTTTTTCAGCGGCAGCTTGTGCAGCAAGTTCGTCTTGTGTAGCCAACTCAGCTTTTTTCGCAGCTTCTTCTTTCTTGGCTTGCGCTTCTCGTCTTGTTTGTTCTTCTACCAAAGCCCTATAAACAGAAATAAAATTAAAATACCTAAAACTTAATTTTTTTAAAGTGTTATTTAAAAACATCATTAAGAAAACAAATAATGAATCGTATTCTTGCATTTTTTTATGTAAATCAAATAAAAATCAACAGACACATTATTGAATATAATAGATAAAGGGTTCAATGTCATGGCTTTATCTCCTTAGTGCCAGTTAATTTGAAGTACGCTATATAAAAGTTTTAGTCAAAAATTGTTGCATAACAATTAAATTATAAGTTAAATCGACAAAACCTTAGCCACTTGAAAGCAATGAGCTGCCTAATAAAATGTGACAGAGGAGAATAATGTAGTGTAGAAGACATTATAAAACACATAGCCAAAATTAAATGGAGGTGGGGCAGGACACGTCGCAAGAATGAAGGATAACAGGTGGACTAAAAAAATCTTGGATAGACGAAACCCGGGAAGACCACCCACAAGATGGACTGACGACATAAAGAGGATTTGTACCAACTGGATTGCAGCAGCGCAAGATAGATCTGAATGGAGGTTTTTCGATGAGGACTATGTTCAGCAGTGGACGACTATGGGCTGACGATGATGATTTTTCAATGTACTTTACAATTAAATTAAATGTTCGAAATGACCACCATTCACTCCTTGACAATAACCGAAGCGATTTTGAAATTCTCGTTATTTTGTTAACTTCTTCCGTTATCCTAACTTTTAAATCAGCAATACTGTTTGGTCTATTAAAATATAGTTTAGATTTTAAATAGCCCCATAAGAAGTAATCGAGTGGAGTCAAAACGGGGGATCTAGCCGGCCATTCGATCGTTCCACGTCTTCCAATCCACCTATTGAAAAAAACCTCATTTAAATGATTTCTAACTACACGTGCAAAATACGGTGGAGCTCCATCTTGTTGGTAATAAATAGATCGATCTATTTCATTTGGATGATGAACATTAGGAAAAAATCTTCGTAATGTACGCACTAAAAAATTAATCAAAAAATCTAGATAAACCTCACCATCAACTGTACCCTCAAACAAATAAGGACCAATAATTTTATTGTTTATGATACCAACCCAAATGATAACTTTTTTAGGAAATTGCGTTTGAGTCTCACACACCCAGTGATGATTTTCTCTGCTCCTGTATCTACAGTTCTATTTTGTTTATGAACTGCAAATCTGCGTTCATTCTGTCCATCATCATTTCACAAAATTCTTGCCTTCTATCAGGATCATCTTCATTTAACTCCTGAACCAACTGAACTTTGTAAGGATGGTATTTTTCTTTATGCAAAACTCTCAAAATAGATGATTTACTTTTTTTCATTATTTAATATTTCTACCTGGTTTATCACTATTTTTTACATGTCCAGTATAACGAAGCTTCTTTTAAATTTTGCTAACGGTAGACTGCAAAAACTTGTTGACCAGGGTATTTATTATTAATCATCTCACAAACCTCCTTTTGAGTTATTGTTTTATTACCACAACCAATCATAATTAAAATGTCTATTCTTTGAGTCTCGGACAAATGAGCCATAAGTAATTAAAAGTCTTAATTAAATTTAGTACGCGAAAAAATATTACACTGACGTATTTTAGTAACTTTAAATACCTAAATGACAGCAGCCTACTAGATTCATATCAATTGTTTATTTGGATTTTTGAGTAATATTTTATTATCTTCAAAGTTTTTTCTCTGATGTTTAGCAGAATAGATACGAAAATACCTGATTACCTATTTCTAAAGTTTATTTTAATGTACCAGGCAATATTGCTGATTTAAAAGTTAGGATAACGGAGAAAATTAAGAAAATAACCCCCGTGGTCATACAAAATGTGGTAAGAGAATTCCAAAATCGCCTCGGTTACTGTAAATTGTCAATTTAAGAATAAAAATCGACCTGTTTCAGAATTTTTTTTCACATGGTACATAATCAGGCCAAAAATGAATTTATTGCATACATATGGTCCGCGCGATACGTATATTTTATCAGAAAAACTCATCAAATACTTGGCTATTGGGATATCCTGAAAAAAACTTATTTCTCTGGACTACATAGAACTGGTAGCCAAGCATAGATCGAAACTAGATTTTATTTCAGTTAGTGTTAGATTAGATTAGATAAAATTTAGAAAGGTGGCCTTTTGGCCTATTCCACTGCGACATTTTCAGATCTATTGTGGTCCTCTAGTCCTAGATAACATTCTCTAGCCTGACCCTTTTTATAAAGTCTGGTAGCTTCGAGCCTGTACCTTCCATGTAGCTATTTGCCGGTGTATTTTCTTCTCCTAATGCACAGAACCGCACATTTGCCAGACTGTCACACTGATATAAAATGTGCTCTGCTGTTTCTTCTTCGAGGTGACAGAATCTGCACAGGTCACCATCTGATAATCCCATCAGCTTCAAGTGCCTATTCAGCTTACAGTGCCCTGTTAGAAGACCTTTGACTGATTTCCTGTCTTTGCTTATTAGGTCTGCCGTAAATTTTGGCAAATGTTCTGTAATGAACTGTTTCGCCTGTCTATATCCTGGTGAATTACTCCACTATTCCAGAGATTTTTGAGCTACCCACTTCCTTGTAGCCCTCCTTTGCAACGCCGCAGAAGGATTCCGGTCCAATGAATGGCATTAATGAGCCTTGTTTGGCAATTTTATCTGCTTTTTCATTACCCTTATGACCCTCGTGCCCCGGTATCCAGGCTACCGTAACCTTGCTATGGTCTCCTAGTTTATTTAGGGCACACATGCAATCCGATACTAGCTTAGAATTGACCTCTACAGAATTGAGTGTCTTCAGCGCTGCCTGACTATCTGTGAAGATAACAACTGAACAGAACGTTCTTTCCTGTCTATTTCTTCTACGCAGTGATGGATTGCCGTTATTTACGGCTGGAAAACTATCAAATCCTTAGATAGACTTACCGAGAAATGTATCCCTTGATTTGTCCCTACTATGCGGGCTCCCACACCCTCCAATGTTTTTGAGCCATCCGTGTACCAGGTAGTAGCAGCTTGTATGGGTACACCTTTATCTCTTCCTTTATGTCTTCCCTGCCTGGTATCTTAATAGTGAACTTATTGTTAAAGCTATACCTCGTATCTGTTGCATCGATAGGTTTCCCGATCACAATATCGGCTTTTAGCTCCTCGATTAGCTTCCTGTTCTCAGTATCATGCATCTGGCTTATATGTCGCTGACTATGAGCGTCCCACTCCCACTTGCTGCGTCTTTGTCTACCACGACACCGAGCCATAGGTTATCATGGGTCTAATAACCTTTATGTATAACCGTAGAGTCATTTTGGGGTTAAGTCTCCAATTCTTACCGCACATTCTTCTACATCTGCCCAGGGACATAGTAGCTTGCTGTGTGGTTTTCAGAATGTAAGTATTCCATGTAAGCCTATGATCTAACTATACCCCAAGGTATTTTGTTTCTTTGGCAAATGAAATCTCTGTTCTTCCCAGCACCGGTGGTGTTAGGCCTTGTAGTGCTGTTTTTTTTTTTTTTTGGTAAATTTGACGATTTGTGTTTTCTGAGCATTGACTATCAGTCTCTCTTGTTTACACCAGTCCTCAACTATATTCAAGGCTGACTGCATTCTCTCAGACACCACCTGAGCAAACCTGCCCTTAACAACGATTGCTATATCGTTTGCATATCCTAGACAACTCAAAAAGAATTCAGTTAGTGTTACTTTTCAATATATTTTGCATACATTTTTAGTTTTTGTTGTTACTTTCAAACTAATTAGTATATTTTAAAACACACTCTAAAATCTAAGTTCTATTTATATTGGAAGAAAGATTCCGTAAATAAAATATGTTCACTATCTGCAATTTGACATATTTATAACATACTAATTAGCCATAGTTATTATTTATATGACCTGCAGGCGTTTACAAATAGACCATGGAATAATAGTTGGCAAAGAGGTGAAAAACTGTATGTTTGTTCCCAAAATATATAATTTGCAGTTTATTTTTTTTTGGTATATTTTTAGAAGAATCTAAGGTTCTTTATCTAATTGAGTAGTTGGGTTGGCAGTAATAAAACCTTATGTTTGCTAACAACTTTTAGTTTTTATTCAGACAAATGTTTCTACTAATAAAGTAACCAAATCCTTTTGGTGAAACAATGACGAATTCAATTAGCGGTGTTTGGTAAGTAAAACAATATTTTTTAATACTTTTGTATGATTCTGTAATGTATTTTGTTAAAATGTTTAATTGTTTATCGTTTTTAATTATTTATGCATAAGAAAGGTCTTGTTTTTAAGGTATATTTCATCAACATTCTATTTGACTTATTCCGTGTGATTTTGTCCAAAAGTTTCTATCTTGCATCTTACCATAATCACTCCTCTTTACAAATATGTCATGCGTAAGCGTACCTTATTAGGTATTCTGTGGTTTTCCTCTGCTACTCCTCCCAGGAACGTGCAAATCAGCAAGTCTTCGTATTGGGTGATCAACGACTTGAAGTTGGACATTCCCCCATTATCTTAACCTAGGCTCTCTCATTTTTCCATCAATTGGTACCACCCCTAGACTTTCCCTAATATACTTATTGTTAAATTTATTCTTTTTTGGCATTCCACTTATCCATCTAAGCATTCTCATGTCCACATTATTTGTTTTTTCTCTTTTCCTTTCAACTGTCCAGCACTCAATTTCATAAATCATAGCGGATCGCATGGTAGTTTTATAAAAAAAAATTTTACTGTTCTCCCACGAGAGCAATAGACGTGAGCTGCGCACCAATAAGAGGAGGGATGCAGAATTCGTTTGTAGCGTACATTACAGGGATTTATAGGGACGATTCCTAAAAATATTGACTATAGACCCAGTTCGGTAGAGTGCCCATCGGCAATAAAGTTTATGATACATAGTATCTCCGACATATCTCAGACTAAAATGGAGATGGGCAGGACACATAGCCAGAATGACAGATGGGCGATGGACAAAGAGGTTATTGGAATGGAGGCCAAGGGAAGACAAGAGAAGCATCGGTCGACCACCTACAAGATGGACTGACGATTTAAGAAGACTCAATAAAAACTGGATAAGAGCGGCGCAAGATAGACAGGGTTGGAAACATGAGGAAGAGGCCTATGTTCAACAGTGGACTCTTGAGGCTGGATGATGATGAGTATCTCCAAACTTTAAGTATCACTACATTTAGCCAAGTCTAACACTGACTGCCTCTGTGACTTTTTTGGTTCTGGGGTATTTTTTCTCCATTCTTCTTCTAATTCCATAGCTTAAAAATATAGGTCATTTAAAACGTCAGTCAACTCGAACATGTCGGTAAAATTAATGTGAGGAAATTCATAGATAACCAGCTAATTTTTTCAGAATACTTTCATCAACAGTAGCTAAAACAACTCTTCCTTTTGCCTGACGGAACTTGTTTTCCGATTTTCTTGTCTGACGGATGAAATGTTTTGGAAAAATTAGAGGAAAAAGGAAGTTAGACTTTCTCATGCGACGAAAAGATATTTTCGTTAGTTTCCACATTTTTAAGCAAGAGTTGTAAAAGTATGCAGAGCTTCTACTCTTTTGAAGACATTACGAAAGCCAAACTATCTATTACTCATATCTGCTTTTATGACTTTCGTTAATTGGATATTTTTATCATTTGATAGAGAGTTTTTGCGTTTCCATTTTAAGCCATACTCGTTAGTTCCAAAATAACACTAATACCCTAGTAAACAAACAGTCAAATATTACTCGATAAGCAGAAAAAAATCAATAAGCAATAGGCAACACTAGTTAACACATAAAAGTTTAAAATAGAACTAAATGTAAAAGCTAGCTTTGAAAGGCTTGAGAAACAAATTTTATGGATTTGTCTACCATTAAGGAATTTGTACCCTATTTATATTTCTTGAGAATGGTTGAATTCGATTGCCTTTTATTCAGGGTGTTTTTATACTATCGAATATCGATAATGGGTGCCCATGTTCGATTAGGAGAGTGGTCTGTAGAAAGGGGTGTAAAATAACGGATATTTCTATTTTTAATGACCTGGAATTCACAATCGGTCGTTATGGGCAGGTGGGCACTTTATAGGAGTTGTCGCTTATAGAAGTTTTACCATATTTCGCTTGTTCATCCAGTGGTGTTGTTGGTCCATCTGTCCCATGGTATATAATAAAGGTATGGCAATGTTGAACTTTCAAATTTGTTTCTTAAAGACAACTGATAGAATGTGGATTGACTAAAAGTTTTACCCTATCACATTAGCTAAAAATTCATTTGTATTTCTTGCAATGTTTTATCCGTCCGACGTAGAACCTCAATGTTTGTTATTCGGTCCACCCAGGAGATCCTCAGTATCCTTCTATAACACCACATCTCAAACGCCTCGAGTTGTTCCATGGATGCCTCAGTTAGTGTCCATAATTCAACCCCATAGAGCAGCACTGTAAATACGTAGCATCTCAATAAACAGTTTTAGTTAGAGTTAAAGGGTAGGTCGTGGCTCTTAAATATCTTGCTCATTCTGACAAATGCTGACCTGGCTTTTTCAATTCTTTGTTTTATCTCAACTGAGTGGTCCCATTGGTCGTTTATGGTGGTTCCTAAATAGTAGTAACGGGGCACTTGGAGTATTTGTTACTGATCTACTAGTAATTGACTAGGTGGAATATGCTTCTTACTGATGACCATGTACTTCGTTTTCTTGACGGTAAAATCAAGCACGTATTCTTGACTGATTCTTCACAATTGCGTTACTAGTGTCTGTAAACCCTTCTTAACTGTCTGCAAAGAGGATGATGTCGTCTGCATATCTGATGTTATTCAGGCGCTCACCATTTATGAGAATACCCTGTTCGATATGCTCTAAGGCCTGGCTCATGACGTGTTTCGAATAGACATTAAATAATAGGTGAGAGAGTATGCAGCCCTGTCGTACTCCTCTCTTTATTGCAACTTCTTCTGTTAGTTGGTCTTTCACCCGAATGGTTGCTGATTGGTTGTAGTATATGTTCTTGATTACTCGAAGGTCTTTGTTAACGCGCTATCTCAGAGTGTTGCCTTTAGTATATCTATGAGCTTATCGTGCTTGATTCTATCGAAAGCTTTTCTGACGCGCTATCTCAGAGTTTGCAGTTGACGTCTCTGCACCTTTGAAGTAATACCCGAACCGCAAACACGGCTTCTCTTGTACCTAACGCATCCCTGAATCCAAACTGCGTTCGTGAGATCTGTGACTCGCATTTCTGATATATTCTTCTGTGTATAATTTTTAAGAAGGTCTTAAGAGTGTGGCCCAGAATGATAATACGATGCTCTTTGCATTTTTTTGCATTAGGTTTTTTAGGCATAGTAATAAATATAGATTTTAACCAGCTCTCTGGAATTTTCCCGAGTCATAGATTTTATTGAACATTGTCGTAAGCCATTTTACTCCTTCGTCTTCCATGATTTTTAGAAATTCTGAATAAAAGTTGTCGGGCCCTGGTGCTTTGCCTGCTACAATACACACCACTGAAGGAGGTGGCTGAGAATAGGACAGGGTACTTTTTCCACCAAGCCACAAGAAGACTTCTAAAGACCAGGACTATCCTCTCTAAGAATCGGATACAGGGGATGCACAGATCAAAATACCGACTGATCGACCATCTGATTAGGGTCTATCCAAGTGGTTGCCGAACACAACTAATCAGGAAAGTAGGTACGATGCTAAAGACAAGTACCTACCTAGAAAAGAAAGTAGTTCAATCAGTAGATGGTGCAGAAACGGTACATCAAGAAAGAAGACAAAAATATCTTAGATTTGAAATATCTTCAGTGTGCAATGTATAATTTTATTAAGGCAATAAACGTTTTTATTTTTATATTCTCCAAGCTTATTAATTGGTCAGGATCGATCAAATGGCGTTTATTTAATATCGGTGTCGGATACTTAAGGACTTCTTAAATCTCTAGAAATTTACGGAGAACTTTAAAATCCGTATTAAGAATTTAACAAATATTTGCCGTTTTTTTTCAATTTAGTCGTAGAGTAATAAAATTACCAACATGTAGTTCTTAGTATGTCTTTACTGCTTCTAAACTATTCTTTTTTATTTCCCTTCTGTATATTTTTAACAGACTTTGGCATATTCTCAATTTTTAATTGCATTCCAAAAGGAACATCGATTGAGATATTTTCCCTTTTCTACTTTTATAAATCTTTGATTAAAATGTTATGTCAAATCTCACAACAAAACTTAGAAAGTGGTTAACGAACACAGCACTCACTTTTCTTCTGCTAACCTCTCGTCCTCTTTCTTCTTCTTGGCTTTTACCGCATCATCCACTGCTACTGACGACCTCTCAATCTTGTCCTCCTCATTTATGAACGCCAATCTTGCAGCTCTGGCCTCCCGCAGTTTCTGCATTTCCTTCGCTGTATCCTCATCATCTTCCAATCGCTTTGCAGTAAATTTGCGGGTGGCACGGGCAGGATTCAATGGCACTGAAAATGAAATAAATTTATTTTATTAAGTTATTTAAAAATAATGTTTGTTTACTAAATACTATAACAGTTTTTTTGAAAGCTTTTTTATTGTTTTTCATTGTCGGTTTATTTAGCATAAAGTTAATAACATTAATTTATACAGAATACATTGTGTACGTTTAGATTATACCTTTATATAAACTATGACAACATAACATGTTTATAAATATGTAAGGTTCTATCTACTAAAGGGAGTTAAATATAGAAATGTGCAATAATTTTCAACAAATTAAACTAAAAAATAATAAATAATATACAGGGTGAGTCATGAGGAACTTTACATACTTCTACCATATGTAGAGTCCCTCAGGGAGCATATCGTGTGGCCACTAAAAAATGTTAACTCCTCTTCTTTATTAATTAACAGGGTGATTTGTGTAATTGACCATTTATTTCATTTAACTGTAGTGTTTATACGGCTCATTTGATTTTTTTAATTTTTGCATGATACAGTACACTACTATCAAGCATTCGACTGGTATTAGCTAAACTAAAAAATTCCAGGACTGGCTTTGGAAAAATTAATTTAGGAATTCGTATTAAATATTACACCCTGTATATATTTTTTTTAAAATGCAATAAGTGATTTTCAAACTACATAAATAGGCAATGAAAACGACATATGCGACAATGTTGTCGCACTTTTATTAAATTTTTAGTGAACGATCAAATCTTACCAAAAATAGAACAACCATAATGAAGTATCAAATTATACGGTAATTAATTTAAACAAATGTTATAAATTTCAAACATTTTAATTGAAATGATAAACTGAGTCACTGCACAACAAAAAACAGTAACTGCTAACAATAACGAAGAACAATTTAAAACAAAAAAACTAAAAATATGTACATAGTTATGATAAACCCATAAATTAGAACTGGAAAAGATACAATAATGGTAACAAAATAAAAATAATTTAAAATAGATTTTCGAAATGGAACCCTGCAGCCTGTACACATTTTTGTTGCCGAATTGTTAATTGACGTATTGAATTACGGATACTCTGGGGATCGTTCCTAATAGTATTACAACAATGTATATTTCTATCAATTAATTGTTGTCGGTTATTAATATTCACTGCGTAAACTAGTTGCTTCAATCGTCCCTAAATATGGTAATCAACGGGATTGAAATCAGGGGATCTTGAAGGCCACGAAATAGGACCTGCACGTCCTATCCACCTGTTGCCATAAACATTATTGAGATGTTGTCTCACTGCCAGTAAAAAGTGTGGGGGTGCCCCATCATGCTGAAAATACATCCCTCGGATAGCAACGTTCGCGTTGGCAAGCAAATTCGGCAAAATATTTTGTAGAAAGTTCAAATAGACCTGCCCTGTTAAAGGACCATCAAAAAAGTGAGGACCTAATAATTGGTTATTTATGACACCAATCCACACGTTAACCGAAAACCTAAACTGAGAACGACGTTCTCGAATAGCATGGGGATTTTCTTCTGCCCACACATGTGAATTTCGTGAATTATTTATCCCATCTCTGATAAATTGGGCTTCATCTGTAAATAGTGTCCTGTATAGCGTTGGTCGATTATTGTTAATCCATCTACAAAATTCCAACCTATCGATCTCATCTCCAGCATGTAGTCGCAGAACCATTTGAATGTGATATGGTTATAGATTATTTTTTTGTAAGACTCTACTTACTTTTGATTGAGTAACATTGAGTTCTCGACTTACTTGTCTAGTGCTTATTGTAGGGTTCATAGTAACGGCATCCATAATGTCATCTTCCTGCGCTTCATCTACATGTCGCTCTGTTGTTCCACTAGGAAAAGTGCCATTTTCTCGCAAATAATTAAAAACTGACCCAAATGTTGGATGATTGGGAGTTCGACGATGAGGAAATCTTCTGCGATATTCTCTACTAGCAGCCCTACCATTCCCATTACAGAATCCATAAACAAATATTATGTCTGCATATTCTGTGGTCGAAAACTGATGTGGCATTTTGAACGAAAGTAACAAAAGCTCTACCAAAACTAACACAATGTACTAAACGTAGATATGACAGAAGAAATATGTATTCTTGTACACATAAATAACAATTGATAATAACAATAATGACAATGGGTATAAAATATCAAGAAACGTCAAACGGTCAACGCCAACCTTCATTTTAAACTTTTTTAGATTTATTTTTATTTAGTACAGTTGATGCAATGTATTATTATTTGACATAAAATTTTAATCATTTACTTTGACTTTTTAATCAATTTAATTTATTATTTATCGAAAATAATGCACCAATACGATCTATGAGTAAAAATTTAAAATTGAAAAACAATTGATTCTATCATAGAGATAATACAAAGTGACAGCAAAGAATATAGACGCTTAGTGACAGTAAAGATGTTAATTTTCTATGTATTAGATTATGTTGTAGAAACTCATTTTAATTAAAATGTTTGAAATTTATAACATCTGTTTAAATTAATACCTTATAATTTGATACTTCATTATGGTTGTTCTATTTTTGGTAAGATTTGATCGTTCACTAAAAAATTAATAAAAGTGCGACAACATTGTCGCATATGTCGTTTTCATTGGCTATTTATGTAGTTTGAAAATCGCTTATTGCATTTTAAAAAAAAATTATACAGGGTTGTAATATTTAATACGAATCCCTAAATTAATTTTTCCAAAGCCAGTCCTGGATTTTTTTAGTTTAGCTAATACCAGTCGAATGCTTGATAGTAGTGTACTGTATCATGCAAAAATTAAAAAAAATCAAATGAGCCGTATAAACACTACAGTAAAATGAAATAAATGGTCAATTACACAAATCACCCTGTTAATTAATAAAGAAGAGGAGTTGACATTTTTTAGTGGCCACATGATATGCTCCCTGAGGGACTCTACATATGGTAGAAGTATGTAAAGTTCCTCATGACTCACCCTGTATAAACGACTATGATATCAAAATTCTATTGTTATATTTAAGAGCATCATATAGAATAATATTATTTAAAAATTTAGTAAAACTAGTGATTCTGATTCTATTATTTTTAGTCTTTCGTTCTTTGAATTTTTTTACCACTTATATTGTTGTCAATCAATCAATCAATCAATCAATCAATCAATCAATCAATATTCTTTATTTCATCTGACTTTTACAAGTACATACTGAAATTCGTCAAATACAATCTATGACCAGTAAAAACTATAAGTACATAAAAACAGTTAACATAAAAACATATAAAATATACACAAAAACATACAATTGTTAAAAAGATGTCTGCAAGTATTCCTCTGCTTTAGATAATTCGCATAACTCTCTCTCTCTCTCACTCTCTCTCTCTCTTTCTCTCTCTCTCTCTCCCTCCCTCACTCTCCGTCGTTTCTCTGTCGTTTCCCCATTACTGAGGATCGTAAATTCTTCCAATATTTCTAACAATTCTTTTCCATTGGTCTCTATCTTCAGCTGCTCTAAGGGCTGAATTTTTAATTTGGTCGGACCATCTAGTTGGTGATCGTCCTCTTGATCTTCTCCCCGAAACGTTTCCAGAAACAATTCTTCTTCTTCCTTTGCCCTATCCTTTTCGGACGTTGGCTATTAACAAGGCTATTTTGACTTTGTTTACGGCACCTCTGAACAGTTCGGTCGATGTTAAACCGAACCATTGTCGCAGGTTATGCATCCATGAGTGTCGTCTTCTTCCCGGTCCCCTCCTACTGTCGATTCTTCCTTGGACTATTAACTGTAGCAGCCGGTACTTAGTATGCCTCATGACATGTCCGAAGTACTCAAGCTTCCGTTTCTTTACGGTGAAGATTATTTCTTTGCTTTTGCCTATTCTCTGCATTACTTCCACGTTAGTGATGTGGTCTGTCCAGGATATCCGAAGAATACGGCGATATATACACAGCTCAAAGGATTCTAGTTTCTTCAGAGTGGCTTCCGTTGTGGTCCATCGCCTGTGCTCCATAGAACAAGACCGGGAAGACATAACACTTGACCAGTCTTAATTTTAGTTCCATTGAGATTTTGCTTGTGAACCACTTTTTCATATTGTTCGCGTTTCGCGCTTTTTCAATTCGTGATCTTATTTCTGTTGACTGGTCCCATTTTGTGGTGACTGTGGTTCCAAGGTATGTGTATGTCTCCACTTGTTCTATTTTTCGGTTTTTTTAATGTAGTTGCATCGGAGGTTGTTGTGTTCTGCTGATGAGCATGCATTTAGTTTTGGTTGTATTGAGTTCTAAACCATATTCTTGACTTGCTGTGTGTATGCTTTGCATGAGTCTTTGAAGCTCGTTGCAGTCATTTGCGATAATAACTGTGTCGTCAGCATATTTAATATTATTGATTACCTCTCCTTTAACTTTGATACCCTCCGAAACTCTCCCAGTGCTTCTCTGAAGATTTGTTCAGAGTATATATTGAACAGGGAGCGGCGAGAGGACGCATCCCTGTCGTACACCCTTTTTAAATATCTATCTTGCCACTGTGTAAGTTGCCCATCTTTATCTCGGCACTTTGTTTCCAATAGAGACTGGTTATTATGCGCAGATCCTTGCCATCAATATGCATCTTCCTGAGCATTTCCATGTGTTTATCATGTTTGACCTTGTCAAACGCCTTGGAGAAGTCGATAAAGCACAAGTGGACGTCCTTGTGCATGTCTCTGCATCTTTGAATTAAAACTTGCAGACTGAAGATCGCCTCTCTTGTGCCCAATGTGCTTCGGAATCCGAACTATGACTCCGATATATCTTGCTTCGCATTTGTTATAATAATATATTCTATTGTGTACTGATTTTGGTGAAAACTTTGGTAATGTGATTTATCAAGCTTATTAAGCGGTGTTGATCACAGAAACACATTAATCTCTCCAAACTGTCGTCACCTCTGCGAACCGCGTGACCGCAAAATTGCAGATATGTTACAGACATATTGTGGACAGCCTTTTTTAATCTCGAGGTTGGTATCGAATGGAAAACGTTTGACCTATGAGTTGTCAAGGTATGCACATCATTTTTCTCCAGCACCACATCTCAAAGGCATCAATTTTTGGCGCTCGCGCCCGCTAAGAGTCGCAGTCTCTACCTTGTATAAAAATATTGAGGATACAAGGCATTAACCAATCTGTGTGGAATCTGTCGAACACCATTATTTTTGTCTTAGCTTTATTGTTTTTCAGACCAAATTAATTGCTTTTATATTCAACTTCTCGCAGGAGATTAAACATTTCTTGCTCTTTTAAGTACTCAAACGTACTTTAACCCTTTTAATTGTGGCTTATTCCCCATTATAAATAGTAATTATTATAAATTTTGCGTCTTCTTTAGCTCTATATTTCAAATGCCTTATATTTGTTTCCAATAACTCCAAATTTGAAATTTAATTCCATAGGTTTTGAAGATTGGTCTCTATTGAAGAAATTTATAGAAATTGCACATCATTTGCAACAAAATACAGAAATTGCATACGAAAGCTGCACTCTTCACCTTTAAAATGCATTTTGATTTATGTCGATAGGACACTCTAATCAAAAGATATCGAATTTTTTTCGTCGATTTGATACAAATTTTATTAAGCATTGATTTCGAGCGCACCAACCGACATTCAAAATCGTCGATCTCTTCAAGGATTGTTATTGATGAGAACGGGATTATTCTTCATAAAAAGCGCTACAAAATATTTTTGTTCAAAATTATCTCAGCTACATTTTTTATTTAAGACATTTTGTTCTACGGTGTACAGATTCTTGGTATATCAATTCTTTTTGTGTTTTTACCTCCCTTACTATTGGAGTTTTAGGGGAAGCCCGGGGGTAAAAACGCGATCAACTTTTTTACTCCTCTTTTAGGATGCTTTAACTGATATTCTTGGTAAAATTCAGCTTATTCGTATGATTTTTAGGGGGTGTCAAATCTCTTATCTCATTTTACTTGAATTTGTAAACTAAAAGGCAATAAAAAGATCATTAACTGGTCCGTTTTTTTGTTAAGATTTCTATAAATTGTCGTTCTTAGCAGTAACAAGACATCTCTTTAGTCAGAAGTCTGAGAATAATATACTCTCTAGTCCTCAGTTCCCCACATTTCACAATTTTCACAGTACATTATACGTAATTATTTGCATAGCAAAAGATTTCTTAAATACGAAGACCAACGATATCTCGACGCTTTAAGAGATTCCTTTCGTCCTCAGATTGGATAATCACTCGCGACGCTCTTGGTCAGAATCACATACATTCTTATTCTCAAGTCGGAAGTCGGACGATATCTCGCCTTAGTGCAAATTTCGCTTTCATGCGTATTAAACGTATATACCAAACTTAGCAAAGTGACTAATCTTAACTAAGTTATTTTTAACACAAATATTACTTCACATCGAATTATACCATGCTTCGACAAAGATTAACAATTATTCTCTCGAGTCTTTCATAATCAACCACTTACAAGTTTGGTTCTCGTCTTTGTTGAGAAAAATAAACAGGTCACAACAAATATTGTGACTTACCTTAACTGTAAATTTTATTTCAAACATATCGAAATTATTTTATCTTAAATAACACATAGCTGTGTATTTTGCTTTATGTTAAAATTATCTTTATTCTTTTTATAATTTTTTTAATTTACTTATGGTATTATTCAACGTTGGCGATCATACTGACAATAATAACTTTTTTTACGGCAACTCGAAACAGATTAGCGAATATCTCTTGATATCGTTCTCGGAGACTTCGTAGTCAGGATGTTCTTCTTCAGCCTGGGCTTCTTCTTCAGCCTGGGCTCTTCTTCCGGCAATCTTGCCCTGTATGATGAGGTGTAGAAGATTATACCGAAATATTTAACTATAAAGTAATTTTCGAATTTTTATTATTTTTGTTATTTCAGTGCTCTTTTTCATTCGGTGTAAAACTATTTCATTTGTTATTCTATCAACCCAACGTATCCGCAATATTCTTCGGTAAATTCATATCTTAGGCCTCAGATTTTTTCATTAATGTTTCTGTAAGAGTACAACTCTCTATGCCATACAGCAATGTGGAGAATATGTAGCAGTGTATGAATCTGGTTTAGGGTTTAATGTAATATGTCTTTAATGAGAATTTTCTTTAGTTTATAGAAGGCAGTTCTGGCTTTTTTTAATTGCGAATTCTTATTTCGTGTATATTGTGACCTGTGGCTGTAGTTACACAAACATTTAACGAAGAAATGCTCAACGACAACGGAGAAAGACTTCTAGAACTTTGTTTAATGAATAACCTCCGAATTAACAAGACCATGCTTTGACCACCCAATACAACATAAGATCACCTGGTCAGATAGAAGAGGACGTAACTCTATGATTGAATGCATTATAACAAACAGACAAATACACCTCAAGAATATAATAGATGTGCGCACTCTATCTTCTGCCAATGTAGGATCCGACCCATGGCCTGGTACTAGGAAAAATAAATATAGCAATCACCACGCAAGGCAAGCGAAATACAAAAGCAGAAGAAAAGTTAAACATAGAAAGCTTAGAAGAAGAAGGGACACAAAATTTGTATAGAAACAGACTAACAGAAAAGCTAAACAGCCATAACCTATAGACTAAAAAGAATATAGAAGAAACCTGGAAAATTATTAAAAAATGTATCCTACAAGCAGCGGAAGAAGCTTTATGTAAAAGAAAAGTTAATAAAAATAAACGGGAATACAAAACACCGTGGTACGACGAAAGGGTGAAAGCACTAGTAAATGAAAAGAAACAAGCTTTTCTAACATGCATAGGAGTGAAGACACCGGAGGCACGAGAACACTACGTGAGACTTAGGAATAGAGTAAACCAAGAAATAGATAACATCAAAAAAGAACACTGAGAGAAATTTACCAAAGATATGGAATATCTTTGGTAAATTTCTCTATAGACCTCTATGGATCCCAGAAAAAAGGTGTGGAAGATAATAAGGAGACAAAAAACAAAAATGAATAAATTTGTACGCATAGATAACATTACGGAGGAACAATGGACTGAGCCTTTCACGAAATTATACGGAGAATGAGAAGAAGAGAACAGAGAAAGAATCATTAACGAAACTCACGATAAAGTACTAATATCAGAAGAAGAGCTACAAGAACGAATAAAAAAATTAAAAAAACAGAAAAGCACCTGGTCCTGATAAGATAAACAATGAACTGCTAAAATATGAAGGAACAACACTACGCAAATGGCTCCTAAAATTATTCGGTCGATATAATAAATACCGAAGTATAAAAATTAAAAGACAGAAAAGCACCTGTTCCTGATAAGATAAACAATGAACTGCTAAAATATGGAGGAACAACACTACGCAAATGGCTCCTAAAAAGCGAACATGGCAGATGAACAACAAGGCTTCCGGAAGAACCGCAGCACAATAGACGCAATTTTTATTATCAGACAAATAATAGAGAAGTCTATTGAATATGGTAAACCAGCGTACATGTGTTTTGTAGATTTAAAAAGTGCTGTTGACAGGGTTGAAGCGAAATGACATCTTAAATTTATTACAAGCTGAACAAATAGACCATCAGATAATAAGGAGAATTAATAAAATTAACAAGAACAACAAGACCAAAGTTATAATGCCAACAGGGGAAACAGAATGCATAGAACTAAAAGGAGGAATCCGCCAAGGAGACTCACTCAGCCCATTGTTATTCAATATGGTGATGAATCAAATAATTCACGAAGTAAGAAAACGACACGGATACCACATGTGAGCGCATAGAAACACGATACTTTGCTATGCCGATGATGCAGTACTAATTGCTGATAACGAAGATGACCTACAAAGGCAGCTCCACACCTTCAATGTCACAGCAAACAAACTTAATATGAGAATATCAGCAGAAAAACCTAAATGTATAGTAATCAGTAAAGAGCCGCATAGATGCAAACTAGAAATAGACGGCAAAATTGTATAACAGTAATGAAATTCAATTACCTAGGAGTAGAGATCACTAGTGACAGGGATTATAAGAACAGAGACCCACAAGGCAAGCATCAAAAGCGGCAAGAGTAAGTGGTTTGCCTCCGAGAAACCATATGGAGAAACAAATATTTGATTACGGAAAGCAAAATGAAAGTATACAAGACAACAGTAGGACCAATCCTAACATATGCAGCGGAGACAAGGACCGATACAAGAAAGACGAAACAACAAATCAACATTATCGAAATGAAAGTATTAAGATCAATAGCGGGCATATCATTAAGAGACAGACAAACCAACAGAAGTATACGCGAACAATGCAAAATTAAAAATATTAACAGGTGGATAAAAACAAGAAAAAAAAACTGTAACGAACATGTAAACCGAATGGGACCAGATAGATTAGCGAACATCTGTAAAAACAACAAGCCGTATAGCAGAAGACCCGTTGGAAGGCCGCCAAAAAGGTGGAAAGATAATGTACAGTCAACAACGACTGAAACAGAATAAGAGGACCCCCGTGTCGGGGGTAAGCTTTCTCTAGATTAACAAATAATAAGTATGTTGGTTGTAAGGTTAAGTGCTTTTATTTTCAGGATTAGCTTTTTTGAAGTGCAAATTTTTTGTCTATGTTCATCTTCCTGCAAGAAATCTGTTTTGCTTTTTTATATCATCGTATTCAAATTTTACTATATTTTTTATTCTCTTATAGTAGTTATACCTCTTTATTTATTGGTATACCAATTCTCGCGGAAAAGAGCCCTAAATAGTAAAATGCAGGAGCAAGGAGGATGAAGTGGCAGCGGTCGAGCAAAATTTGCTAGACGTGAGACCTGGAGAAGATCGGCGCGGGACCGACAAGGTTGGAGGCATAGTTTGAAGGAGGCCAAGGCCCGATTTGGGCTGTAGCGCCATTGGAGAGAGAGTGATACCAATTCTCCTTGAAATTTACTCAGTAATGGTATTTATGGTTTG
This sequence comes from Diabrotica undecimpunctata, assembly GCF_040954645.1. Lineage (NCBI taxonomy): Eukaryota > Metazoa > Arthropoda > Insecta > Coleoptera > Chrysomelidae > Diabrotica > Diabrotica undecimpunctata. The sequence continues at coordinate 18,653 of NW_027313910.1, forward strand.
TTAAGATTTTCAGTTTATTTAACTCTTTCAGAAAACATACTAAATATGAAAACAAAAAACTGCATTATACAATGAAGTGTTGTATCTTAAATTTAGATCGTGTTATATTTGTTATTATTTAAATAACATTGAAATATATTTTATTTAAATTATTTACATCTTTTTTTGTCATTTCTTATATTCATTATGCAAATAATACTGAGAGAAGACCATCGTAAGACGAAAATGTTTACGAGATCTAAGTTTAGCGTTACTTCAAAGTCATTTGTGCAACTCTGAGATAGCGCGT
>NW_027313911.1:0-18939 GCF_040954645.1 Diabrotica undecimpunctata
AAAGGCCTCATATTATGAAGATTGTGTAGTGTCTTTCTATTCTAACCGATATACCAACAGCCAGAGGTTATATTATAGTCATACAAATTGAACAACTTCATTTCAAGCAGAGGTTGGGCCTGGTAAAATTTTTTCAAAGGCAGATTCTTTCGTCTTTCACGTGTAAATTCTTTTCCATTTGTCACTCTGGTGTGTGTGTGGTTTGAAACGTAAAGTGTTTGAAACGTCATACGTAAATGATGAAAGGGTTGCTGGTGTGAGTACATATTCATGAATGTTAGGGAAAAGTCTTCTACTCACAATGTAAGTTGAAAAAGAGAAATGAATGAACATGAAAGTCCTCTGTACTACCCAAATAATTGTTTGTTTAAATATACACTATTTTTTTTAGCGTTGGTTTCTTGAGGGCCTAAAGATGCTGTAAAAGTTTGTAAATGGCGAAACCGGTAGCCTATTATCCTTTTTCAACCTCAATAAAACCTATTACGGATTGTGAGTAGAAGACTTATTTTCTCTCAGTAGAAGACTTTCTGCCTTTTCCGTTATTTTTTGGCTAAAAATTAAAACTTCCATGACCCTAATTTACCTAGACACGTTCCAAGACACGTTTTTATATGAATATTTTTTCCTTATTTTTCTTTTATTTGTCATTTCTGTGTTTGTAGGTGTGGGGATCTGAAGACACCGAATCGAAAAGAAAGAATCGTGACGAAACCAATAAAACCAGCGGAGAAGAATCTACCCATAAACGTAGAAAAGTTTAGTGTTGGAACAGGAATGTATAAAGGAAGTGAAGATATGTGCCATTGATGAATGATTGTACATTTAAGATTTCAGTTACCTCGAATTTGTTTCTATTTTTGTATGTTTTCTTAATAAACATTTTTCATAATTTCGGTGCTCTTTATTTAACTCCAAAGTTCTGTATTTTTATAGTGTGAATATTATATTTGGTGCTATATTTTTTTAATTTGTTTTAGCACTGTTAACTCCCAATTTGTTTTCGTTTATTTACAGTATGTAATAATAGCACAATAAGTAATAAATTGTGTAATTATTTTACAAGCGACATGCAAGTTGTCTCAGGATAATTTTAATTTTTACAAAAAATATTTGCAAATTTGGGATCTATACAAAAACATAAAAATAACTCAGTTTTGAGGTCGTGTTGAAAAATAACTGGGAGTGTGTCGCTTTAATCTTTGATTTAGTAGTGTCCTCATAAGGTTCGTTGCAGGATTCTTAGGATGGTTTTCAATCCGCAGAGTATATTTTTGGGAGCAATTTATGAACTCTTCTTTAAAGTCTTGACTTGATGGCCATGCGTATGAACCGATTAGTTACATACCATGGTGCATTTGTAATGACGCGTAGGACTTTGAAACCTCTCAAAGATATCTACATTAGATGTGGACGCTGGATCCCATAACTTCATACTGCCTTTAGGACTAATTTATAAACTAATACCTTGTTATGTAGACCTAGTTGTGAATTTTTACCTAATAACCAGTAAAGTCTGTTAAGCTTAAGGCCCAGTTGTTTTGTTTTCATGAATATATGCTTCTTCCATATTAACCGCCTGTCGAGATGCATACGCAGGTATTAACATGATCTTTTTGTTGTAACTCTTGGTTATTTAGAAACTGGTGGTATGTGTTTTTTCTATTAGTGAATGTTATATGGATTGACTTGGTCTCGTTTACTACTGCTCTCTCGTTTATATTCTGCACTGTCTTAGTCAAATTTGTATTTTGTTAAGATTACAGCCAGTAAGTCTTATTCTTATTCCTTTTACCTATTTGAAATGGACCCACACAGGCAACATAATCAAGATTTGAATATTTTGTTTCTTCTGGAGCTTCATAAATAAAATTACAGACTATGTATTTCCTCAGTGGTGACATGTTGTCTGAATCCAATCTGATGGTTAGGTGTTAGTTGGTGTTTTGCAAAGATTGGTAATAACCTATTGAGCAGTAGTTTTTCAAAAAACCTTTGCATAATAGTCAGTAGGCTAATAATAGGTCTATATGATTTGTTGTCCTTTTGTAGATTTACCTGACTTCGGATTTACAACAATTTGTGCCACTTTCCATGGAGTGGGGTAATAGTCCGTTCTAGGATGGCATTGAAAATCTGTGTAAAGTACAAAATTCCTTTTTTGGAGACTTCTTTGAGACTTTTGGCGGTATCCAAGAGACTTTTTATAGTTCAAGTCTGATTGCACCTTGTGAATTTGTTCGGTAGTGAATGTTTCCAAGGATAGGTCAAGTTGATACGGTGATTCTAAAAACGTTTGGGTCTCCTTGGTTATGTCAGGGTTGTTCGCTGGGAAAACATTCACCAGGTGAATGGCAAACGCTTCGGTTTGTTCTTTGTTATAGGTTTGTCCAAGCCCATCTTCCATTATCTATTTGAATAGGAGAGTTGATTAATTGAGATTGATTTAATTTCCCTGTTGCCTTCCAAAGTGAGTACTCGGTGATTTCCGTTGCTGATGAATTTTTGAGATAATACTGAATACTATTATCCTTATGATTATTTGTAAGAATTTTTAATTGGGTGGTATCTTGGTTCAATTCAGTTTATCTTGGGGCGCGGGTGTTCTATGCCATGTTTTCCTTAATCCTCGCTTTTCTGCATTTTTTTTCTTTGATTTCATTAGGCAGGTGTTGCTGTTTGGTTTCCAACGGTCTTGTTGGTGTTGACTGCCAAGCTGCCTCTTGTAATATGTTAGTAAATTGTTCAACTACTAGATGTCTAGAGCTCAGAATTCGAATGATCAGATTGTTACGTTTTTTCTGTTTTGCTGTATGGCAGTAAAAGTTGGACAATGGACAAAAAAAGAATAGATGCTTTTGAAATGTATATATACAGACGGGTACTGAGAATTTTATGGATACAAAAAGTTACCAATGGTGAAAGATATGAATTACTCCAAATCATATTGGAAGGAAAGTGCAGGGCAAAAGATCAATAAGAAGGAGAAGAATCTTCTCGCCTGCTTCGATTTTTATTGAACAAAAACATTTTTCCCTGCAAAAATGTTTGTGTAATGTTTTGTCCACTCCTTTAATGTAATTACCTGTATAATATAATTACTATGTTTATATGTGAATAAGCCGCAATTGATTGTAATGACAATTACATTTTACCTAAAAGATTTAAGTTTTAGGTAAAAAAATTATATGCTTTGTTTTTTTTTATCACTTGTCCTCATGATGAATCTACTATCTAGACACGATCTGGCTGGTTCTTCGCCATAATGGCCCATGTGTTGTTCTATTTTTTCTTTTATTACTGGAAAAGATTCTTGCTATTGAAGGCATTACACTGATCCCTGTGTAGTTATTTTGGTGACCTTTTGTCACCATTTTTGAAAATTGGAGGAGATGTATGATAGATTCCACTCCTCTGGAATCTCCTCTTCTGCTTCGATTTTATTGAACAAAACTCGTATAAATGATACGATTCTTGCGCCTCCGTATTTTAGCAGTTTCATTTTTATGTTCCCTGGTCCTAGTGCTTTGTTATTTTTGGTTTTCTTTAGTGATTTAGCTATATATTCCTGTATGATTTCGGGTTCATCTGTTATTGTTGTCACAGGGTCTTGTAAGATATACTCTGGTCTATTCTCCTGCAATCATTTTGTGTAATGTTTTGTCCACTCGTTTGATGTAATTATCTGTATAATATAAATACTATGTTTATATGGGAATAAGCCGCAATATGGGACTGTAATGTCAACTAAATTTTAGTTTTAGGCAAAACAAATGTTTTAATTAAAATGTACCTATTGTCATTACAAGCAATCGTGGCTTATTCTCATGTAACCATAGAATTTAACTTATATATGCCACAAGAAAACAGTTTTAGAATATGCATAATATTTTTATTTCGCTGATGTTTTTATATTTTTTTCCATGCTTCCGTTGATCTGTTACACCCAATTGTGTTGTCTATGTCTCTGCACAGTCTTTCCCACTATTCGTTCTTCTTGAGCTTTATTCTTTGCTTCACCCTGGTTTTCTGAGGGTAACATATTCTTCTCGTGTTCCTGGGGTTATGTCGTTTAGCCATTTATGAAACGTACTTTTTCCATTTAATCATCTCTTCTAGATCGTCACTGTATTCCTTCAAATATTTATTCCTGTGTTATTCAATACTTCGTTTCTGCTAGTACGTATCAGACCCACTTCTTCATTTTCACTGAACAAGTCGCTTCACTAACCAAGAGAGGAAACAGAAACAAAGTCACAGAGGTCGTCAAATACGTAACAGTCCACCTCGATAGAAATCTCAACTTTATTACAATCACTCAAGAAATGAAGAGAAAATGCACCAGCACCGAAGAGACTGATCCAACAGACGTCTTTAAAACCAGCCCTCTTTTCAGGCCAAGAAGATTCAGTTATACCTGGTCTATGTAAGAGCGGTGATGTATGCTGAGCTAATATGGAATTCCACTACAGAAACCAAGTGGAAGAACCTGATGAGATCCAGGCACCACTGAGGGAGGTGGCTGTGAAGAGAACGAGGAAGTTCTACCACTAAGCCACAAAAGACTCGTTAAGACCAGAGAGAAACATAGATTCATTGACTATCTAATCAGTGCCTATAATAGTTGAACGTTGAAGACAACATGTAAGTAGCAGATGCCCAACAGCAATAGAACCAGGTTCCCGAAGATAATGTGGTGCAGAAGAGGAACGATGGTCAAGAAAAATCAGATGAAATATAATACATTTTTCCCCTAAATATTACTGAGGCAACTGGCAACCATGGATCGGCACGGTTCGGCCTAATCACAGGAACACCTACATCCATAGCACCTACTCGCGCTATCTCAGAGTACACATCTTCATTTCCTGTCACTATTTAGTATCTGCAAGATTTATATTTGATTTCATTTTATTCTCTTATCTATTATCTATATATATATATATATATATATATATTATATATATATATATATATATATATATATATATATATACAATCTTTTTTTATATTGTTATTAAATTAACTACCACCGATCTCGAGTGGTTAAGCACTTCTTGTCTATTACTTATTACTTTTGAATTATTTACTTCGTTTCACTTTGGGGCTGTATCTGTTTGTGAAGCTAGAATTTATGTCTGAGTTGTTAGCTGTTCATTGTCTTTACATAATTCATTTTAGCGTATATCTCTGTATTTCTTTAATTATCTTTATCATGTTTCATTTAAATAACCATTTAAAAAAATCTCTCCTTTAATTTTATGCGGTTGGTCAATCCGTCCATATTTATTCTTAAACTATGATAGCTAGATATTGTGCATTACAAAGCATCTTAGGTCAAAGTGAATGATTACAGAGATATATGTGATATCCATTAGACTATGTCTAGGTAGGTTCGGATCTCGTCTGCAGTGTAATCTCATAGTTTTTCCATTAGTTTACTTCTAGCTACTTCATGCTGTTTTAAGAAATTCTGTTTTAGGACATTTCATCATAAATTTTATCTGATTAAAAATAAATCATTTTCATAGTATTCGGTTTTTTAATTTGTTTGTGGATCCAGCCTGTCTTTTTTTTTTGTAATATATCTTCAGTGTCAAATTCTTCATTTTATTAGTGTTATCTTTGTCTTCTGTTTTTCTTGTTATCTAATTCATTACTTTCCTTTTAGCATATTTCTTCATAAATAATCTCATTATCAAGCTCTCTGTATATCTTTCTTAACTTTTTATCATCATTCTAGTTTTATAACTTTATGTGGGCCCTAGCCTTCTTAAGTATTTTCCTTGTCTATCTCCTTCCTCCACCAAGCAATTAATTCCATGTTTCTGATATCTTCTTCCATATTATCACTGAATTTTTTTCTGAGTCTTCCTCTTCTCTGCCCAATAAGTCTATCAGTGTTTTTACTGGATCATTGTATCTATCTGTCTTCTTGTGGCTATCTGTTCAGTATTGAGCTATCCATTTTATTATATTTTTTGTGTTAACCTTTTGTTTTTCTTATTAGCTGATTAATTCATTTTCTTTTAGCATTCTTCATAAATCATCTCATTATCAAGATCTCTGTATATCTTTCCTAGCTTTTCATCATCATTCTGGCTTTAAATCCTATGTGAGCCCTAGCCTTCTGTAGAATTCTCCTGCTTTCACCTCTCATCAAGTTTCTCACATTATCTTCAATGTTATCCATGATTTTTTCTGGTTTCCCTTCTTTCTTATAATCTATCAAGGATTTTTCTTACTTGATCATTTTGTCCTATCTCTTTAGTGTCAGTTATTTATATTATTTTTGTCTTAAACTCTTGTTAGCAGATTGATCCATTTTTTTAACACATTTGTTCATAACATAAATCGTCACCATTATTCTGGCTTTATAACCCTAGTTTGCTCAAGAATTTCACTTGTCTTACCTGTCCATCTCCTTCCTCCTCCAAGTATGCACTACCATATTTCTTGTATCTTCTTTTATGTTGAAATATTGGTGAATATTGTGGTAATGTGAATATTTAATAAACCATTAAATTCCTCAATAGATTAAATATACAGAGAATGAATGATACCTGTTACATTTACTATACTCACACAAAATAGCTTCCTTTCATTTGATTCATTCTGGTCTAACACTACTAAAATTATTTCCACCCATTTCTATTTTCCTCTTCAGAATCCTCTGAACATACAGATAAAATGAGAACCTAGTTTCACAGTACAATCTATAAAATGGGATAACTTATTAATTCGGGATGAGTACATCAAAGGTTTATAAAAATTAAATTAGAAAATGTTAGTTAAAAGTTTTTATTAAGTACAGTACAAAAAAATAATATAAATAAAAAGTAAATATAAAGATCTATCTCTGAGTAACATATGGCAATGTCGAAACCATACTACAAGCCACTACGTAGAGCACCCCAAAAAATAAGTTCAATTTTGCAGTCTTTTTTGGTACGCTATGAATATCTTTTGACCTGAACGGCTTCTCAATTTTAAATGCCCCTGGTAAAGTGACGAGAGGTAGCATGAACCACTTAGAATATTTAATGAAGCGACCATAAACATATGTAAGGCGTAAATAACAAAAATGCATATAAAACATGAGAAGCTGTATGTCCTATAATTATAGCTAGAGTAACAATGGCCTACTTTTTTATCAGACTCTGAGTCTCTAGTGTTGTTACTATGTAATATAGCCTCTGTATTTAAAGCTAAAGGTAAGGCATAATAAATTGTAGCCCATTCGACATGACCTGTTTGTGACATAAATGCAAATAAAACTGATATAGGGCCAAAAATAATTAAGATCAAAACATCTCCTAGAGCTATATATTTAAAACCGATACCCCCGGTGTACAAAAAACTTGACGATAAACCCCCCAAAATACACTAAAGCTAAATGTTCCATTTTTGCTGGAGATATGTTTGCTAATAGGATGAATCCAATACAACCTGCAAAATATAGGATAGCACCCAACGATACAACTTCATCTTTCGACAATATATGATCTACAAGAATTCTATCGTCTGATTTTCGATTGTCTATACCTTTTACATAGTCAAAGTAGGTATTCACTACATTACCAGCTCCATGCACTGATATAATTGTTAATATAGTAAAAAATAGAGTTATATAATTAAAATCCGAAGACCCTGGATATGTGTAAGCTATTGTCGATCCTAATAGAGTTGGAATTAAACTTGCACTAAGTGACCATGGTCGAAGAGCTAACACATAACTGGATAGTTTCATCAGTCCTCCAGATGTTCTTTTAGTTGGTACCGGACTAGAAGCTGCTCGTCCATTGTTTATTAAAGTTTTTTCTTCGGCTGCTAATGTTTCTGTCATAATTACGAAGTTGCCTTAATTTTATGGATTGTCTAAATAAATTTATTTTGGAACATAATATCAAAATGAAAAGCTAGTTTGCCCTTCATTAATTCTTTCTATATTGTCATCTGTCACTGTCAATCCATAAATTCTATCATACATGGCAAATGCACAGGACACCTTTTTAATTTTGACGTGTGTGTCAAAAATGGTAAAGGTGTCGTATACATTAACCGTAATAGACGTATATATTAACCAAAGAAATCAAACTAAATCTCTTGATTTAATATCTCTGATCAACTCCATTCGCTTAGCTCGGGCATATTGTGACAGATTCATTGTCGGAAACCTACAACACAACAATTCCTACTTCTCAGTATTATTAGCTCAAGTATCCTACTATTGCAGACTTCTTTCTTTGAAAAAAGAAGAATTATTCTAAATAGTGGAAGTGTATACTAAACCCATAACATTTTGGGTAGTATATATTTAAAATATATATTTTAGTTGTTATAATTTAACATAACTATTTATTATATATGGTGCAAACAAATAAATATTGATTGTCGGTACTTTGTAAAGTTCTATTTTATATATGATTTAGTTTGTTTACTATTAATATTAGCTATAAGTACGTGTGCTTGGTTGCATAGTAATTTCCAGCCACTTCGAGCAGGATCGGTTATCGAGAGCTCTCCGTGCCGTAATAGTTACGACGAAGACAGACTGAGGGCGCTGGCACGCATTGTCATTGGCATGGGCGCGAAGAAAATCGTAACATAACCATTTAAATTATTGCTAAAATTAAATAAAGCTGTTGTAATCAGGGAACTGCGATTTTCTTTTTTTTAATATGGCTGTTATGTGTAAAATTTGTAAAAAAATTCTCTCCAGTCAATCATGCTTGAATAGACATAATAAAAAAGTTCACAACCAGAAAAAGACTGAAATAATAAGTTACGAGTTAAATGTGTTTAATTCGAAGTGTTTTGAATGTGCAATTTCTTTTAAATTTATTAAGGATTTACGCCCACACCTACAGGACAACACAACGTAGCAATAGAAATGATAGAGATTACCTTAATGATTCTAAAGGTAAGTATTTGTACAACAAATTGTGTTATTAAAATAATAAAATATATTTTTAGAGTTTGACGATTGGTTGGAGGATATAAATAAAAAAGAAAAAACAGAATATGTTTTGACAAGAGGATGCAAATTGAGGAAAACTGATGATGGCACTGTTAAAATGTATTATTACCACTGTAATAGAAGCTATAAGAAATGTAATGCATAAAACGTTTTGAATAATAAATGTTTTACTAAATACTTTCAATATTACAGGTAACATATTCAGGATGAGGTCAGAAAAAGGTTGCCAAAGATGCAAGGTTCAGAAAAACTATTGTTTTCTTGCACAAGTCAAATTATATCAAGCCAACTAAATAATGGAAAATGTATAGTTACATATTACAAAAGTCACTACCACCATGACAATGAAATTCGACATTTGCATTTATCAAAAATAGATAAAAACCAAGTTGCAAACAAAATTATTAGCAGGAGTATCTGTTTCTAAGTAAGTTACTAGCACATATATTCACCTGACGGTCTGCTGACCATAGGTGTGTAATAGCACATATTTTACATCAGTTATAATTTAAAATATTTTACAGGATACTGGATCAAAATAGAGATCAGATTGTTGAAACTGATGTGCAAAGAATTCATCTATTAACAAAAAAAGATATATACAATATCAAAAATTCTTATGGTATAAGCATATCAGATGATGGTAGAAGAAATGGAAATGATGCTGTCAGTGTGGACATGTGGGTGCAAGAACAACGAAGTTTTGAGGAAAATGCGGTCATATTTTATAAAAAGCAGGGTATTGAACATAATAATCTTGAGCAGAATGATTCTGTTTAATAATTATGAATAAATCACAGACATATATGTAGAGAAGTTTGGTGAAAATATAATTGCCATAGATTCAACACATGGTTTAAATGGTTACAACTTTGAACTTACAACATTAATGGTTGTGGACAAATTTGGCGAAGGGTTTCCATGTGCATGTATGTTCACAAACCGACAAGACACATTTATACATAAGCTTTTTTTTGAAAAACTTAGGGATGCTCTAGGACGTATAATTACTCCTAAAACTTTTATGTCTGACATTACGGGGGTATTCTACAACGCTTGGCAGCAAGTAATGGGCAAACCTTATTATCAACTATATGTGCATGGCACATTGACCGTGCCTGGCAACAAAATTTATCAAAAATATCCAGCAGTGACAACAAAAAAGTGGGTGTATAAAACTCTGAAATATTTGCAATATATTCCAGAGACAGAAGAATTTCAAAGCAGTTTAATTAACACTTTAAATTTATTTTATGAAGATCCAGATACTGTAGAGTTTGCAAAATATTTTAAGAATAATTATAGTACTAATTCCAAACTTTGGGCAGTCTGCTATAGGCGAGAATGTGGAATCAATACCAATATGTACCTAGAGTCTATGCACAAGACAATAAATACTTTTATTTGCAAGGTACAACTGTAAAACGATTAGATAAAGGCTTACATGCGGTTTTAAAAATATTCGAGATAAAGTTGTTGATAGAATAATAAAAAAAACTAAAGGTAAGCATACTAAACGCATTTCTGCAATTGTTTCAAAACATCGTCAAGCAATAACATTATCTTTTGAGGTAAATCAGAATGAAAATGAAACGCTTTTATCAACATTTGGTGATGATAATACTACTTATACTGTTACAAAAGTAAACGACATTCCTTGTGTGAATTACAGTGCAAATACTGCAGTATATGTGTGCACGTTTACCAATGTTCGTGTGTAGATACTTTTTAAATAACACAATATGTAAACATATACACTACGTAGGATTACATAATATAAACCACCGACAGTAAACAAACATGAAAATGAAAGTAGTGAAGAAATTAAAATGCACTTAAACACAATGCAAAACATAAACAATGAAAATTGTAATATTGAAGTTGAATCTATGCAGAAAAAAGTTTTTACTTTGCTAACAAATATATCTGAACAAGTAAGAGAATCTTCAAAGGTAAAGGCTTTACAAGAATGTTGCAGCTATTTAAAAAAGGCTTCTTTAATATTAAATGTTGAAGCTAATAATGTGTCGCTGTCGCTATCCGATACTGTTAGATCTGAACCTACAAACAAAAAAATTGAGAAGCAATTGCAGTTTTTCTCTACAAAGAAGAAACAAAAACTTAAAAAAACTTTTGTCAAAAAGCCAAATATGGATGAAAAACAGTTAATTTCGGATGTTTTAAATACACGTCCGTATATTAGCTCAAATGTGGATAACGATCACAAATATTGTAAAAGTACTAATAAATAATTTTTACAACAAAAATTCTTGTTTTAAAATTCCATAAACTGAACTAAAATTCAAGTTTTTCAAAACCTGCTTTATTTTATAGTCAACTTTTCTGTAACTCCCTATGAATTTGTCTCTGTTAAAAACCACTATGAATTTTTTCCTTGTCTTAAAACATGTAAAAGTTAATGAAGAATAACTTTCGCTAAAAATAAAAATAATTAAGTTTCTTAGCACAGTCTCCGTGGACATATTATAAATAATAACCTAATAATTTTTAGAATATACTAATTCCGATGGCTTATAACTTAATATTTTTGTTTTTGAAACAGCGTTCACTTGCAACAAACATTTGAATTTCGCGGTTTTAAGTCAAGATTCCAACCTGTAGCCAATATCACAACCAGCACGGAGAGCTCTCGATAGCCGCTCCTCTTCGAGCACCTTCGAGTCTGTCAAAAAGTAACTAACTTCGCAAAAAAATAATTACTAAATTCACTAGACAGTTAGGACTGGAGATAGCGAACCGAGTATATTATCATAGACTGAGCAGTCTATTTGTCTATACAGCTAAGTCATGACACCATTTTTTTTTATTCATTGTGTCTCTGTCTTATATCAAATAAGTATATAGCAGCTTCTCTTTTTGGTGGGTTAGAGAGAGTGATTGGAGTGACGAGTTTCAGTGTGCTAGAAAGAGAGACAGATCAAACAATCACAATGGATCTTGTCGTCAGCAGGCGCAGCCTTAATGCTCGGTCTATGTTCATAGTACATAAAAAAATATACAGTCGGAAAAATGAAAGATTACCCATGAAGGATCACATCAATCACTTATTTTGTATTTGCTGTCTTTTTCTACAAATAACAAATGTTTGTTATAGAAAAAGATAGCAAATACAAAATAAGTGATTGATATGATCGTTTATGGGTAATCTTTCATTTTTCTGACTGTATATACTCTGGTCTATGTTACTCATAGACGTATATGGTATATATTAACAACTAACTTTAAGTCTGGCCCGGGCCCGCCCACCATTTTATTAATTATTTCAATTCTAAACTGCTCAATATCAATGTTAGTTTTCATTCGAGACGTCGAAATATTCAAAACATCGAACGCGTATTCAAAACTCCGGTTTGCATCGGCTATAAACGCTTGTAGTCGTGGCTCCGCACTGCAAAGCATAAAAACAATGCAAAAAACAATGCTAAGCATAAACATATCACGCTATTTACAATAGTCCCTTATGCTGTCTCGCCATGTCTAGCGTTTCCTTGTTTTTAATTGTTTTAGTTATGAGGTATACCAAGACGTTGTACGTCCGTAGGTCTCGTGTAGCCTTTCTTAGAATATCTCCAGTGGTTATGTCTCCTGACAATGTATAAAACTTCTGATTTTTAATATCTCTAAGTCGGTTTCAACTCTATCTAACCACCTAATTCACGGTCGGCCTTTGTTTCTTCTTCCTATAGATGTTCCTGTCGTTATCTTTTTATCAATCGTATTTTCTGGCAGTCGTATTATGTGTCTAGCCTATCTAACTAGTTCTGTTTTACTGAACCTTACGATATCTGGTTCATTAAAGGGTTGGTATAATTTGAAAATATATCTTTTGCGCCACTTTCCTTGGTTGTTTATAGCTTCATGAGTGGAATTGTTTTTGGAGTCCATAGTATTTTTAAGGTTTATTCGTCTTTTAATTTCTTCGCTTGGTTTGTTAGTAGTAGTCACTACCGAGTCAAGATATGTGAAGCTGTTAACATGTTCAAAGATATAACTTTTTTAGACCGACTGTTTCACCGCCTTTTCCAATTCTAGGAAATATTGCTCAACATCCCGCTTGCTACGCCCTATTATGACAATGTCATCAGCGTATGTTAAGATTTGCATCGATCTATTGTAAATAGATCGATATACTGTAGCGTTTCTAAATTTTCTAGTATATATTGAAATCCACTCTAATTTGCTAAAATACTGAAGGATATTTTCAATGTATTTCATTTCATATCGGTATGTGTAAAAAAAACCGAAATAATATTTCGATCCCTTTTGCGTCGCCAAGTAATATAAACACATTTTTAAAAGTTTGTTTATGTAAAACAGATCTGTATTTCCTTTTTATCCTTTTGATCGAAACCGCTTTAAGATATTATTCGTCGTTAAATGAACGAAATATTCCAGTTTATATGTTTTGTTTATACTAAGTTGGGAAGCGAATGATTTTTAAGAATCACATCATTCTCGCGGATGCGTTGTCAGAGACAGCTGCTTCTAGTGTTTGTCCAAATTTCAAGTCGAATTTGTAATATCTTCGTTTTTCGTCCTTTTTTCATGGGAAATGTGTAGCAGTGTGAAGTTGTGCTAAATCGAAATATTGCTGTTGATGGAAGGGATATTGTGCAGACTACATCGTATAAGTACCTAGGACATGAAAATCGGTTGGGCAGAGATAACATTAGCCTGGACACCGTTTGGTAAAATAAACTATGTATTTAAATCGGATTTATCTATATGCATGAAAAAGAAAATCTTTGACCAATCTGTGTTACCTGTACTCACTTATGGAGCGGAAACATTAACACTCACAAAAAAGGTAGTGAATAAGATTCGCGTGACTCAGATGGCTATGGAGCGCCAGATGTTGGGTGTTTCTCTGAGAGACCGAATCCAAAACGAAGAAATACGTCGTAGAATAAAAACAACAGACGCTATCGAAAAAATCGCGTCGTTAAAATGGAATTGGGCAGGACACGTCGCCAGATTATCAGACAACCGATGGACAAAACGTATTTTAGAGTGGAGACCAAGGCAAGAAGCAATACGGAGCAGAGGACACCCACCAATTAGTTGGATTGACGACCTAAAGCGTGTTAGCAATAACTGGATGCAAGCCGCACAATACAGAGACAGATGGAAAGAGCTGAGAGAAACCTATATCCGGACGCATACAGGTTGATGATGATTGTAAATAGTACCGTTGTCTCTAACTCGTGTGTCTCGGACTGCCTTTTTCAAGGCAATGTTAAATAGAGGGCAAGCCAGGGCATCCCCTTGTCTGAGCTCATCTTTTATTTCAAAGGATCGAGAATTCTTTCCCTGTATCCTATCACTGGCTTCTAAGTTAGACATTGTCATTCACGTTAATCGGATAAGTTTTTCTGGCATACTAAACTCACGCATTGATTAGCATAGTAGTGTTCTCTTGACACTGTCGTATGCGGCCTTGAAGTCGACAAATAGGCGATGGGTTTCAATGTTAAATTCTAAAGTTTTCTCGAGGATCTATCTTATTGAATCAATCTGGCCAATTGTTGATTTTTCTGAAGTGAATCCGGTCTGGTATTTTCCAACTATGCCCACTGTGTAAGCAGTTGTTAACAGGGTTAACAGGGGAACCTTAGTAGGTGGTCTTTCGTTGGGGTTGAATAGATTCCAATCATTTCGATCTGCTTGGGTATTATCTGCTTCTTCGATATGATGGCCATTACATTTTGCATCGAAAAATTCAACTCATCTGTTCGAAATTGATTCCGTTCTACTTACGTGAAGGATATTTCCTTCTCCATCCTTACAGCTTCCTATTCTTGGCTTAAACTATTTGCTCATTTTGTTTAGATTTCGAGTTTCGTTTTCATATTTTAGCCATTCTATGGCACTATTTTTGCTATCTGTTGCTTTTTGGCACTCTTCTTTAAACTATTCGTTTTGTTTAATTGGTTTGGTTCTTCCCAATATGTCCATTACATTCTTAGTTATTGTGTTTTTATATTTTGTCCATAATTCTTCCACATCTTCCCCCGCCTCAAGGCTATCTATTTCCTCATCATTTTGTCTCCTATACTCTCTCACAATGGTTCAATGCTCAGATTATCAACATTAATTCTGTCTTGTTTCATGTGTTTATCCTTCTGTAAGTTTGATATTCTTTCTCTGATTTTTGCCATTACAAGAAAGTGATCACTATCTATGTTTGTACCTCGGTAGCTTCTGATCTCCATAAGGTCGGTAGAATGCCTTGTATCTATCAGGGTGTGCTCTATCTGATTAACGTTTTCGTTGTCAGGAAATTTCTGTCAGTAGATCTCATCTCCTAAATCGCTATTACATCGGCTTTCATTTTATCCAGTTCTTGTGTTAACAATTTAAGAGCGCCTGGGGCATAGAGGGTTCGTACGTTTTATGTGCAGATCCGTAAATTGTTATTTCTTTGTCGTTTGCTAGATCATCGTGAATTAAACTTTTTTTCTTTGTGCTTCCATAACAATAAGTTTTTTTAAGGGAAAATGTGGTTAGCCTTTTACCCAACCCTCTAATCTTTGAAGGACCATTTCTTCTGCTCTCGTTTGCCCTGACTCTGCTTCCCGCTGGGGTTGGTTACCACAATCTACCAGAGTGTTGCTCAGTTTACAGGGCTTCAACACTTGCAGGAATTGAGTAGGAGAGACTATGTTAATTTTACTGATTCGTATACTTTCTTTGCAGCTTATATAATGCGTTATATTTTATCCTTGTTTATATTTTTTCTCCTTGTTACTGGTTTTATTTCTACCATTATAGAATACAATACTTTTTCCTGAGCTTTTTTTACACAACCATTTTATATTCTGGTCTTCAAAAGACTCTTAGATGTTTAGTTTTTCAGAATATTTGGTCTTGGTTAAATCGGTTATTTTATATTTATTAGGTATGCCGTGATTTCCTACTATTGCGTTAAGATCTCCAAGTTGTTCCACTTGTTCTTTTTAACTTACTCTGTGTATCATCAAAATATAATACTTATATTATATTTATCTTATGTCGAAGGCAACCTTGATTGTCACTGACACTTCTAATTAAAACGAAAAATTTTAGTTGTCATTACACGATTACATTTCAAAATTATTTCTTATATTGCCCCCAAAATTATTAAGTTACCATGAATATCGCTATAAATGGCTTCGGCAGAATAGGGCGCATGATCCTGCGAGCTGCGATCGAAAACGATGCTGAAATTAATATTATCAACGATCCCCGCCCTGCTAAGTTCGGCATACGCTGCATATCTCTTCAAGCATGATTCGTCACAAGGGAGATATTTCGGAAAAGTTTGTTACGATGAAAAACATCTAATTGTCAATAGAATGAAGATAAGGCTTTTCCATGAAAAAGATCCAAAAAAGGTTTGTTCCTCGTTTATTATATTAAGTTCGTTAGTAAACCAGCGGCGGCGCTTCAATTTTAAAATTAAAAAAAATTCTATTTATATTAGATAGTTTTGAATATTAGGTCAATTCTTTTTGGTTTTTAGAATGCAAAATTATGAATTTTGCATTAACTATTTTATTAGTCTATATACAAGTTTATTTCGCCAGTTAACCCTATTCATAGCCAGTTTGCGGTACCTATTTTTTTAGCATCTTTGTCTACACTATCCCTCCGTCTAATCTTTGTCTACTTACCACATACTATGGCTAAGACTTTTCTAGGAGAATTGTTCTGCTGCGATCTTACTAAATATCCGGCCCATCTTATTCTTCTTATTTTTATGAAAGATATCACGTCTTTTCCACCAGATATTTGTTTGGAGTATGTCTCATAGTTCTACCTCCATCTTCAAATACGTTTTCATATATGCCACCGAATATTACTCTTAACATTCTTCTTTCAAATATAAGCAAGAGGTTTTCGTCTGTCTTGGACATGGTCCATGTTTTCGATTCATATGTAAGCACTATAAGGCTTTTGTATATTGTTATTTTTGTTTCATGGCATTAGTTTCTACTTTTTATGTGTTTACGCAGCCCCAAAATAGCACTTATTTGCCAGAATTATTCTTTGTTTGGTTTCTTCCATGGTGAAGTTGTCATTGGCAATCAAGGAGCCTAAGTATGTGGATTTGTCCAAAGCTAGAGTTATTAAATGTAAATTAGGACCAAATTTTCTGGCTGTTATTATATTCATGCCATCATCATTTTGATTTTTTTCTTTATTTATTTGTAGACCCATATTTTTTGAGTCATTTGAAAAAGTGGTGTACATTTCTTCTAGCTTCTCTGTCGTACGAGCAATTAGGTCTAGATAATCTGCATAGGCCATAATTTGTGAGAATTTGTTAAAAGTATTTCCTCTATTGTCTATTGTGGCGTCCTTTAACGCCTTTTTTAAGACAGCGTTCCAAACGCTTGTGAGTATTTACCCTGAATTTCGACTTTACCAGCAACTTTACGCATTACGCATCCTTACCAGTCTTATTAGTTCATCCGGAATGTAGAATTCGTCCATGGCTTTATACAATTTACTTCGTAGTACACTAGCATCTTATTCTTTGTGTGCCGTGCTTGTTTTCAAGCATTGGTTGTCGTTGTATTAACAAACTGATAATAATGCTCTCGATTGGCAGCTAGATGAAACAATTCCTCGACCGTTCGTCCTGTCCATCATTTTTTACCTTATACTTTTACATTTTCCTTCCGACCCAGCGTTTTCTTTCGATTTTGTCCTGAATGATCAACCGGGGTTAGCAATATTTAGGTTCTCCCATTATATGACCAAAGTATGGACCTTTCTCATTTCTCATTTCTCATTTTGATGACGTTGATCATTCTCCGTTGAAAAGTACAGGGCAAAAGATCAGTAGGAAGACGCCAGAACTCGTGGCTGAAAGACCTGAGGAGATGGTTCGACCGCTCGTCCGCAGAAATCTTTCCAAAACTACAATTGCTATTTGGATCGCCAACCTTCGAAAGGAGACGGCGCCATGAGAAGAAGAAGATCAATTCTCGCTCTTTGTGCATAGTCTCTAGCACACGTTCGTTAGATATGTGTATTGTCCACGGGATTGTGAGCATGCGACGGTAACACCACAACCCGCAACGCTTCTAATTTATTAAGATTTTTTATTTTTGTTGTCCAAGTTTCATATTTATAGAGCAAAGCGGACCAGACGCAGCACTTTAAGACTCTTAGACGTGTATTCAAAGACATACTTCTACTGCACAATACAAAACGCCAGTTAATAAAGTTTTTTGGTGCAAGTTCGATTCTGGTCAAAATGTCCTCGTCACTTTTAACCCTGCAGTCAATCCAATTAGCCAGATATATAAAGTGTCCCACTTTTTCCAGGATTTTGTCTTCGATATCAATTTTCCGATCATCATCCATTGTGTTTTCTTTGCGTTGATTGTTAAGCCCTTTTCAATGCATTCAATGTTTACAGCGTTCAAGGAGTTTGTAGGCCCACTCTATACCATTATGGCGGTGTCATCTGCGTATCTGATGTTATTAATAATTTTGCCATCGGTTTTAAAACCCTCGCGACGATTATTAAACGCTATATCAAAAACTGGTTTAGTGTAAGCATTAAACAACATCGTTGACATAACACATCCCTGGTCTGACACCATGCTAATAGAAACTTTAGCTGAAAGCTCTTGTTCCACCATAGTACAAGCGGTCTAACTGTAGTTAAGATTTTTGAGCAATATTATACTTGTACAGACCAACTGAGTCCAAGCTTGAAATGGTAGTGTGTATGGTACTCTATCAAAGGCTTTTTCGAAATCTATTAAACATACGTAAATGTTTTTTCTAACACTCAATGCTCTTTTGTAAGAGTATTCGAATGCAAAAGAGCCTCCCGAGTACTCATACTGTTTCGGAAACCAAACTGCTCATCACCAGTTATCCCCTCAGGAATTTTATATATGCGACAATGCAACATTTTCATACACTCTGAGATAGCGCGT
>NW_027313912.1:0-18937 GCF_040954645.1 Diabrotica undecimpunctata
CGCGCTATCTCAGAGTGGTTCCCTTATGTATTTCTCTTCGGTCTAACTGGGTGCTTCTCACTACCATATTTTATTCCATCGCAAAACTGACTAGTCTTATCATCTGTCACTTCATGCTTGCTATGTATTCCAGCTACTACAATATACATAGCTCTTTCACCACTTTTGCATTGCAATCACCGATTACTACTTTATATCATGTTTTGCTCATATTGATCCGTCAGTTGCTCGTAGAATAGGTCTTATGTTTCATCATTTTTTCCTCGGAGGCGAAATCTGTTTCCAGCATCCTGTTATTCCCGTCACTCTTAAATAGCGCTATGCCTCAACCTATGTTATTTCATTTCATTTTTATGTAGTGTGCAGATAGGTAGTAAATAAATAAAAAGATAATTACCTTCCATAATATTTCAGATTTATGTAATTACATATATAGATAAACACATTTTACTCTACATCATTTAAATGGAATTATTTTCAAAAACAAAATTTAAGCCATCTTTGCATTTGAATCTGAATTTTCTGACAAAGTGAACATAAGGGAACATTGCAGTATTATCTGCATAAAATAAGCTGATTTATAAGCTGAAAGTAATTTTTGTATCCTTTTTTAATCCTCAGAATCAAATTCCAGCCTTGTCTCATACGTCATCTTTGCAGATATAGTCGGCCACCGGTGTTGTAAATTTATTCACCATCGTACACAAACTATGAATTAATATCATCATTTTCTCGTACTATAAATCATAAAGTCCCAGAATTCAATCTCCTCCTGTTTTTATTACCATTAATCGGCGCATTATCTTCCACACAATTTTTACAAGTACTTGAAAGAGTAGCAGCGATAAAGGTAAATTGCTGCGGTCGATTTATGAAATGCCTAGTTTGGTTTATAAATGTGTATACATTCTTTTTAGCTTTACTCGACTGCTTGTTAGCCCTCGAAGAAGTACTAAATATTTATTAAATACATGTTACAGAAAAACTTCAGCTAATTTAATTAGAAACAGTGGCGTTACCTCTTTGTTGCGGTTGTTATTAATATGCTTAAACAATAAAAGTTGTACAAAAGATATTAATAAATATATAGCATAGCACTTAAAATTATCTATCTTTAAGACAATAGAACATCTGATATTCTAATACATTTAAGTGCCACTTTTGACAAATATCCTTTCATTGTTGCTAAGTGATCAATGTTCCTATGCCAATGCACTGTTAAAAGATCTATGCGCCAAAATATAAACAAACAATATTCTAACCTAGCATTACCATAATGTGTCTTGATTACTTGTAGAAGTGTTGTTATCTTGTTATGTAAAATGACTTCATATACAATTAGGGCTTTTAGCGATGAAATTAAGACAGAAAGTGGTAAGACCTACATCTGTAGTGGAAAATCCTACATCACACAAAAGAAACGGAGGTAGATTCCACAAAAGAAACTTTTTACTGAAGAGGTTAGTTCATTGTATTTTATATTGAAACTAAGCTTAACATATTTACTTATTGATTTCGTTTTAAATTCGGTTCTTTCAGTGCTGAACTCCAAATTCTTCTTTTTCTAAATGTGCCTATTTTCTAGAGATGTTGGCGACCACATTGTCACCCATCTTATTCTATTCACATTAGCTCGAAATAGATCAGTTGACGTTACTCTCTATCTCGCTACACTCCACTTCCTAAGATTGGCCAGCCAGGATATACGTCTACGTCCAGGGCCTCTCTTGCCTTCAATCTTGTCTTGTAGAATCTACTGTGAAAGTCGGTATTTATTATAACGCATCATGCGGCCGAAGTAAGCAAATTTTCTGTTCTTTACGGTGCTAATAATTTCTTTGTCTTTTCTTGGCCTCTGGAGAATAGTTATGTTACTTGTGTGGTGTATATATGAAACCCTCAACATACGTCGGTAGTACCACATTTCAAATGCCTCTAATCGTTTTATGGCATCTTCTGTAAGGCTCCAGCTTTGTACTCCATAGTGAATGACACTAAATACGCAACATCCAAATTCTAGTGCAGCGTATTAGTTTTTGCTCTAGGCTAGTTTTGTTTCTAGAAAAGACCAATTTAGCCTACATTTGCTACCAATTTTTAATGGATGTCTTTTACGATTAGGTCTAGGCCTAATTTTAAGTACGGGATTTAATTTTATGTATTAACAATAGCGTTTTTTTTTTACTTTTATACATTTTGTAATAAATTACAATGTGTTTATTTTGTTTCAGGTTACTTGCAAGTGTAAATACAGCTTTAAAACATTAACGTCTTATATGAAAAAGAAGTTTTTTTATGAGTACCATAAAGTGGGATTGAATGAACAAGGCTCATACTTATAAGGATTGGTTGACATACTTCCGCTTGCCAGAAAACGGCATGGAACCTACCAAGAAGAAGAAAACAGCAGGAGGCAAAACACGATAAGTTACAGTTTACCTGATGCAGAGGAAGATTTTGTAAAGATATGTAAAAAAACTTTTTTAAATATTTTTGGAGCCCCTCCTCAAATAATCAAATAATCAGAAACCAATCAGGATTTGGTTTTTAAAGACAATCGTGGTAGGCCATTTTAATTCAAGTTTACAGATTCTTACAAAAAGCTTGTTAAAGCCCATATAAATTCATGTCCAAAAGAAGAAGGGCACTATAGCCGCTCTAAAACAGAAAAGGAGTATTTAAGATCAGATTTTAATATAAGTAGTCTGTTAACTCCATTTTAAGACAAACACCCTAATAGTATCGTAAGTCAAAAGTTTATCTTAAAGACTATCCTAAATTTTCTTTTACCGAAAAAGTGAGAAAGTGTTGGATGCTCTAAAAAACGATACAATAAATAGCACGATGCCTAATAGTGGCTTTTGCAGTCTCGTGATAGACCTTCAAAAGGTACTCCCCTTAGCAAAATTAGTTCACAGTGACATGAACTACATGAGGCAGTTATCGTGTTGCAATTTTAATCTTCATATAAATGATACGAATGACGCCATTATGTGTAAATGGCATGAAGGACAATTAGAGAGAGGAGGTAACCAGATGACTTTAAGTACGCTATCAAGCATAAAAACTGGAGTGATAACTGTGCGAGCCAGATCAAAAACCGCATGTTGGTTTTTCTTTATTTTTATATAATAGCATTAGAGCCATTTTGGTCTACAGAACATAAATTCTTGGTCGCAGGACTCAGTTTCTCTGTTGCAAACAGAGATTTTGCGATATTAGAAAAAAAGGTCAAAGTGTCAAAAATGATAGAGCAAAGATGTCCAAAATATAATAAAAACGTAATGAATTTCAAGACCCTTACAATTTCTTAGCATGGACAGGTTTTTTGAGTTTGAGAAAGCTACTGTTGCATTTTTATTAATCTAATTTATTGTTTTTATTTATTATCAAAGGTTCTACACTTATAACACTTACAAGTTTATTTAAAGTCTTTATTTGTACAATATAACTAATTTATTTCACACTAATAATTATTACAATTACGTTACATTTTAAAAACTCAACGCGATGTTCAAAAACTAACTGTCCCTTTAACTAAAATGTCTCTCTCTCTCTCTCTCTCTCTCTCTATATATATATATATATATATATATATATATATATATATATATATATATATATAAATAACCGTGATTCGAGAATTACGGCGAAGAATCGATGAACTTCCATCGAAGGATTTTCCATCAAAAGCAGGTTTTTTATATCGGAGGGGGACCCATACATCTAGAAATTCGTCGAAGGATGTCGACCTTCCTGACCCTTGGCGAAAAGACTGGAAGATCACGCCATACTGGTTTTTTCTAGCCGAGGGAGACCCGTCGATCTTCTTACTAGAAAATACTCGAATGAATAAGGATATTAGTAATAAATATGTTTACAGTTTTGAGTCATATGATGCGTCATTATCTATCGTCACAATACCTTAAAGTATATCAACAAAAAACAAGAAATACAAATTTCTCAGCTTTCTTGTCTTAAGATTGATAAAAATAACCCTGGATTTGTGCTATGTAAGTAAAATTTTAATGAATTACGTGATAAATTATGGGAGAAATTATATGCTCCCAAAAAAAATTACATCACAGACGTAGCTTCTGTACAGCTGAACACCTTGCCAGGAGAGGTCCCATTAGTCGATAAAAAGAAAAGGATCTCTAGAACATGTTAGAGTTTATTAATGAACAATGAATCTAACACGGAGTTCTACAGACAACTGTGTGAAGGCACTTAGATCTGTTAGAAGATAATATATCAGTGGAAAAGAATGGAAAATAGAATAAATCCAATAGAAATGATGTTTTGGAGAAGAGGCTGCAGATTAACACTAATGGACAAAATTAGAAATAAACAAATTAAAGAACTAAATAATTTAGATATTTAATAATCGTGATATCAGTCTTTCTCTACGAATATGAATGTTAAGATCATATGTGTTTAGTACCTTGTTGTATGGCGTGGAAACAGGGACTCTCAAACAGAAAAATATAAAAAGCATTGAGAGTTTCGAGATTCCATTGTAATGTTATCGAAGAATACGTATAAGTTGGGGTGACATAAATGAAGACGTATTTGAAGGAAGAAATCTCAATAAGACCGTCGAGGCAGACCGCAGCACCCCAAGTAACCTGGTATGTGGGTACACCTCTTCCCTGGTATGTGGGATTCAGTCCGCTCGTCGGATCCAGACACCCGTAAATCTGTCTACTCCATGTCAGTAATGCCGACAGTGAGAAGGAGTAGTTCATCTTTTCAATTAAGTTATTTGATTTGATTTGTTCTTATAATTTATTACATACAATGATGAATAAAAGTCTTGCAGTCTTCTGTCACTCTCTCATCTCACATCTTGTCTGGCTCCCTCCCGTGTTTTCTTTTAGGTTTACTATCACGTTAAAGTTCTTTGCATTTTGCATGGCTACAGTCATTATATTCTCTAGTGTTGTCTCTAGCCTTGTTCTCGTATCTTTTGTATTTATCGTGAAAAACGTTGCAATTGAATAGGTAATGCTCTGCGTCGTCGCGCACTCCGCATTCTATACATGAATGGTCTTCAGTTTTCCTTATGTAATGTATATGAGACCAAAATGAGCTAGGTCCGATCAAGAATTAAGTAAAAGTAATTTGTACTTTTAAACCTACATTTATATTATTCTTTCACATCTGGAAGCAGTGTCTTTGTCCATTGTGCTTTTTCTGTGTGTGCCTCTCATTCTTGTTGCCATTCGTTTAGCGTTTGTTCTCTTACCTCGGCTTTCATCCGTCTTAGGTAATTGTTCAGCCAGTGTCGTATGGGAACTTACGTTTTTTCTCTAGGAGGTGATTTGAGGGCGTACGTGTCAATCATCTCTAGCGCTATCGTCGACGTAGTCCGGTACGCACGTATTATCTTGATGAGGTTCGTCTTTGGGTTCTTGTTAATATTTCTTTATATATACTTGCGCTATCTAACGCAGGGATAAAAATATACATTTCTACAAAATATGCATGGAAAGATTGGAGGACGAAGGAATCCAGGCCGCAGAATAATGTCCTGAATGAGAATTTTAACGAAGAGTTTTGGTTGCGCCACTAACAAATTTTTTAGAACAGATGTAAATAAAATTCAAAAAGCCCTGATGATATCCAATTTTCGATAGGAGAGGACCAGAAAGAAGAAAAATATATATTTGATATATCTATTAATAATAACTACAAGCTCCTAAACATTCAAAACACCCGAAACAAAAATCTATCAAGGCTCATACTACATACCTATCAGGCTGTATTTATACGCAAATTTGTATAATTTTAAATATTAATTTGTACAGCTTACATATTGATTAACGTTGTTTTTTCTAAGCCCATTACATTCAATGTTTATTATAGAAAAAAGACGATCAAGAATTAAAACAAGCCAATATTTTTAGTGCAAATTATAATTAGAAAACTATGTAGATGAGTATAAAATATTGTACCATTCTTTTAGTAGCTGTAAGCATCATATGATCTGGTTACTTTTTCTGATTAGTGTTTTCAAATTTTAATTAAGTATTTATCAAAGGCTCGTTGCTGTTTTGAATCCGTTCAATCCAAACAGTTGCAAATTATGTACTATTCTCAGTGAAAGATAAATAAATCAGCTGCATCATTAAAAAAAGCTATTGATTGCGTACTTAGGGCAGTGATAAAACTGTCAGACCAACTAAAAGAACTACATTAACATTTTACATAAATCATAAACCTTCCTAACTCATCTCTGTAATTTTTTATGCAAATTTGATCGATACAAATGACAGGGAGAGTTAAGGCATACTTAGAGAAAAAACAAGCTCGTGTAAAGAAAATCAATCGTTCAGTCATATATCTATTTACATATTTTGTAGGAACAGATGGGAAATAGAAACACATCATTTAATTCCGAAATAATGTAAGTCTGATATGAAATAATTTTTCGTATATACATAGCTAATTACAATTCACCTGCCCAATTTTATTTTTCTAATTTTTCAAAACGCCATAAAAATAATTATTATATCGATGGCGTCACGACAAAAAGGCATAAGCGCCAAAATTTATAAATTTATGTTTTGGTATCAAAATAAAATACATTTTACGTCCTATCGACTATGAAAATGACGCAGCTGTAAAAAATTCCAGCTCGACTAAAACAAGCTTTGAATTTTCTAACCGCCAAACGAGCTTCTTAAAAGATGAGACACCGAAATCAGTAAGCGACAAGATCTGTAGTGGAAGGTGGTGCTTACGTCTTGGGTCTGAAAACGTGGTTATATCAATAAGGTAAACAATAATTTGAAATATTATTAATATTTAATGTTTTGTTAAGCGTTTAGTTAGATTATTTATCTTGGGAAATCATAATATACCATAAGAATGTACAATTTTACCGACTGTCGGTTAGGCCTTTTCAGAAAAAAATTGTTCGTTTATCTAACCGCCATTTGACCATTTAAAATACACTATGACTTAGATTTGCCATAGAAAAGTTACTACTTAACCGACTTAAATAAGGTTTGAACCTAAATAAAATATATATTGACTTTGTTGTATAGTTTTCTTTTTTTTTAATTTTAAAGTTATATTTTGGTAGTAATATTATTTTAAAAAACTAACATTTGAATGGCGCTTACTTCTTTTTTTTTAATGGTTTTTAGAATGGTTTCTCGGGGGCATAAAATAATGAATCTTGCATTGCAATCCATTTGGGAAGTTCAGAAAAGCAATGTGCAGAAATCCAGCGGAAATAATAAAAACCATGGTTTATTTTCCACTGAAAATGAGGTCCTCAATGAAGCGCTAAAGCATGATATTCTTTTAGAGCCTGTACTAAAAGACCATGAACAAGAACTCCAAATGCCTATTTCTGTTCTAGATGATGATGCCATTGTGGATTTCAGTTTTCCTCAAGTCTAAATTTGAATATTACCAGCCGTTTATTTTAGAATATTGATGAAACTGCCGAAGAAGAGACTGATTTATTAACCTGTGATAAAAAGCTTGTACCTTACTCAGATAGTGATGATACTGATGATAGTAGTAATAATGCCGCAATAGTATTTAGTTCAGTAGTTAATGATAAGATAGGTTGTAATAATTTTATACAACAAAATGATTCTTGAAACTCCGAATCAGATTCATCATCCTTGACAATATTTTTTAAAAATGAGACTGAAATTGACAGCATTAGTTCTAGCTCACTACGTTCTAGCTCATCAACGGGTTCAATTTTCTGTTATATCGGTTCTTCGTTTCTATTAGTTTGTTTTGTTATTGATCAATGTTATTTTCTGTTATCAAATTTTGATTTGCATTTTATTTCTATTAGTTTTATAATACAACTTACTTAGTTATCAATGTAGAAAAATGGTACGTTTTAATAGTTTTTGTTGTTTTTTACTTAATATAACGTGATAATTATATTAACTTTTATTTTTGTATTTTTTTACACCAATATAACTCTAAGAAACTCCTAAATATATTATTGTGTATTGTTTAATTTACGCGCTATCTCAGAGTTTGTTATGCTTTAAAATGAAAAGATTAATTCTCCATTTTTCTTATAATTCCGTAAAATTAAAAGGCGTACAAGTTCCTAAGCGACATTTTTTGATCGAAATACTTTTTTCGAAATATGGTAACCGCCTTTCAAAAAGGCTTAAACACCACAGAACCTAACATTAAAGACGTAAGCACCAAAATGTTAAATATCTCATGTTTATAATAATTGTTTTATAAATAACATATGGTAAGTCAGAATGCCTCAGTTCGATAATAATAAAATGCCAAAAAAATGTAAAAAAAGAAATATTAAGCGATATTAAACGTTTTTTGTGTCTCCTGAAAAAAGCTGTCAATGGCGCTTATGCCTTTCTGTCGTGACACCATCGATATAATAATAATTAGGAATTTAAACTAAGTATAATATGTTTGGTACTAAATCGAAAAATATTCAATAAAAAAACTATATAAAGAATGGTAATAAAACAAGTCTTACAAACTTCTTCACAGTTATAACACCGCAATGCGGAAGAATTCCTGTGTAAAAAAATTTGAACCGATTCCAATTATTAAAGATCATAGACTGTACAGCTTGAATTTTACAGATAACTAAGTAATATTTGCAAAAGATCAAGATTATATCCACTACATACTAAGAAAAAGAGATGAGAGTCATGTAGAAAGAATAAATGATTAACGATGGCCAAAGCTACTGCTACAGTGGATATTCACCAACCCCAGAACAAGGGGAAGACCAACAAGATCATAAAAACAAGAAGTAGACAGTGCGATAGAACATTGAGGTCTACAAGCAGATAACTGGAAAGATAGCAAGCGTTGGAAGTAACGATACAAGAAACGACGACAACTGTAATAAACTGCCTTCTGGATCTGGACAAACCTTAAAACATTATCGTTTTTTACTCTAAACGCAACAAAAAAAATTTTGATCGCTAGATCGGAAAATAAGATTTTCAATATCGTCCGGTTAATCTGAAAATTTTAAACTAAAGATTTAGAACAATATATAAAAATTTGCTTCTTGCGCCTTATAATTAAAGGGTTTGGTCGTAAAACATGGTAAGTAACATTACCTAAGATTTAAATGTTTTTTCATGAAAAAGTTGTTAAGTAACCATATTACAGATTTCAATTATCAAAATTGGTTATTTAACTCATAGATGTCACTAATTCACATCGTCAAAATCTTCTTCTTCTTCTTCTTCTTCTTGTGCCACTCCTATCGGAGATTGGAAATCATCAAAGCTATCCTGACCTTGTTTACAGCTGACCTAAAGTTCATTTGTGGTACAGCCAAACCACTCTCTCAAATTACGCAACCATAACATTCTTCTACGGTCTGGATTCCGTTTTCCTTCTATTTTTCCTTGCATTATATTTTGAAGTAACGCGTATTTATGTCCTCTCATCAGGTGACCCAAATATTCGAGTTTTCTTTGTTTGATCGTTGACAAAATTTCTGGGTCTTTTCCCATCCTTCGCATTACTTCAAAGTTTGTAACTCTTTTAACACAACTTATCTTCAGCATTCGACGGTAGCACCACATCTCGAAACTTTTAATATGTTTTATATTGTTCTGCTTGAGAGTCCAGGCCTCTACACCGTATAATAGCGTGTTAAATACATAGCCCCTTAGCATTCTTAATCGGAGAGGGATGCTTATATCTCCGTTGCAGAAGAATTTTCTCATCTTTATGAAAATGGCCCTGGCCATTTTCGATACGTCTTTTTGTTTCATTGTTTTGGTCTCCAGTTTCGTTTATTGAAGTACCCAAGTATTTGTAACTTGATACTTTTTCAATTTGAATGCCGTTTATACTAATATGTCCTGGTAATGTCATGTTCTTACTGAAGACCATATACTTGGTTTACGTCAAAATCTGTTAACTGTCAAATATTATGTTTTTTGCATGTAAAACCTGTGAACTGCAGTGAGAATACTATATGTACACTTAACAAGTTGCCTGTTTTATTTTGTTTTATGTTTAAAAATGTCGAAAAATAGTGATGTTTCTTCAGCAGAATCGGATCCAAACTATAGTGACGAAGAAGGTTCAATCTAAAGTACCGATTTAGAACAAGTAAGTTTTTAGGTTAAGATTCTAACACTGCATGTAAAAATCTGTTAAGTGATGGCGGATACCACGTTTTACTTGCTATTAGTGATATTTATTTATTAAATTAGTAAAATCTATTAAGTGATATGATACATATAACATGTTTTACTTGCAGAAATATCTAGTCACATTACTTAGTACTTGACATTATTTAACATACTAAATTTACATTATTTTAGAATATTAATGTAAAGAAGGGAAGAAAAAGAAAGAGACAGATAAACAGACAAAAGAAAATAAAAATATTAAAAGATTCTGGAGAGGAATTTAAAAAATACAGAGGAAGTGGTGATGAAGTAAGCAAGAAAGCTGTTGGGCCTCCATGTACATGTAAAAGAAAATGTTTTGAGATAATATCAGCAGATGAGCGATCCAAATTTTTTTCTGGCAGCTCTCAAGCTATGATATACAAAATACTTATCTATTCGGATGTATGCGTAGAGACAATATAAAATAAAAGACAAGACGCGCTATCTCAGAGTCTACTTTTGAATACTCTATTCAATCAAACAACAAAAGTTTAAAAATTTGCAAAAATGCTTTCTTGGAATGCATGGAAGCGATAGAGGTCGAGTGGAATATATTGTGAGTAAGCTTAAGAAGGGTATTATTGTTCCTAAAAAAGACCGCAGAGGTAGACATGGAAACCAAAACAGAAAGTATTTGCAAAACGACATTGACGCAGTTCATCGTTTCATAGACTCTTTACCTCGGTATAAAAGTCATTACAGCCTACCTGATAACACGGATAAAGAGTATATGAGCCTTAATTACAATATTGAAATATTATATGAAATGTACATATAAGGTCGTCAAGCACAAAAACTTGAATTTGTTTTTTCAGAAAAGTTCAGAAGAATTTTTACAGAGGGCTTTCTTTCAAAACACCTAAATCTGACACTTGTGCAAAGTGCGATGAGTTTCAAATTTATATTAACCATTCTAAAGAAATTGGTTATAATGAAAAACTTCTAAAGAGTTACACTTAAGAAAAGCAAAAGCTGCAAGAGACGTTCTTGAAAAAACAGTGAAAGAGTCTAAGGAAAATGACGTACATGTAATAACATTTGATCTGCAACAAGCTCTTCCTACACCTAAATTAACCACCGGTCCACGTTTTTATAAAAAAAAAACTTTGGTGTTATAATTTTAGTGTCCATTGCTGCAAGAACCCAGAAGATGACTACTTTTTCCTTTGGGACTAATCCATTGCTAAACGGGGATCCGATGAAATTGCTAGTTGCTTAAAGAAATATTTTGAAAAGTTTGATGTTCGTGGTGACACACTTTATGCTGTATCTGATAACTGCTGTGGTCAAAACAAGAATTGGACTATTGTAGGATTTTGGCTAGAACTCTTGGCATCTAAAAGGTTTAAAAAAATAATTTACGTTTTTCCACACGTAGGGCACACTATGCTACGTATTGATAGAGATTTTCCATTAGTGGAAAAATTCGCAAAAACTAAGAATGCAGTGTACTCTACTAGTGAATGGGAAGAAGTTCATAAAGGAGCCAAAAAGAAAATGCCATTTATTGTAACGCCTCTTAAGCAAGAAGATTTTTAAAATTTTTCTGAATTAAGAGAAAATTTCAGCAAATCCAATTTTGGAATAAGCAACTCCGTAAAGCTGGAGTTTAATATTAATAATTCTTATGTCATGCTTTCTTATGACACATACAATGGCATTCCACAATCTATTAGTCTTAAAAGAAAAAGGGGCAGACCTAGTCTCTCACTGGAAGAAGATTTTAATAGAAACTTGACTCAAAAGTTTCCAGAAGCGTTGCCCATAGTAGAGTCCAAACTAGGCAGTGTGATGTCATGCCTCCAGTTGATTCCACCAGTATATCATTATTTCTACTATTCACTGAAATACCAAGATTTAACAGTTTAAAATTATTTTTTATGTTCATTTGTTGTTTAAATTCTGTTCATCTCTTGTTTTCTTATAAACTTTGCTAAAATAAAGTTATCTTAAACTAAACAATTTTATGCTTTAATTCTATGCTATTAATAAGGACATAAAAATCTTAACAGATTTTTATTTCCTTAACTAAGACGCATAAAAAACTTGTTAAGTACCATTTTTTTCTTAATTTTTTTTTGTTAAACTTTGAAAAAAAATTTAATTTGATAAAAAACAATGTCTTTTTATTATAATATGAGAGCATTATACTTCTAAAATATTTTATTTAACAGCTGATAACTAACCCAGTATTATCGAGGAGCTGGATGGCCTCGATGTTTCCGTGTTTATAGAGCCGTTGTTCGTGACTACCTGCCATCTTCTTGATAATTTTATTTACATCTTCCATCTCAAGGTCCTTGTGGAGGTCGACATTTCCGATGTACCAAGGAGCATCAACGATGTTCCTTAGTACTTTATTCTGGAATCTCTGGATGATCTGGATATTACTTTTATTAGCACAGCCCCAGAGTTAGCAACCATACATCCATACTGGTCTCAGTATTTGCTTGTGTATCAGTTGTTTGTTATGTGTGGACAAAACTGAATTTCTTCCCATCAGCCAATACATTTTCTTGTAACGGATACCTAGTTCCTCCCTTTTATTTTTGATATGTGCTTTCCAGCGAAGCTTTGCATCAAGTGTGATACCCAAGTATTTTGCAGTAGATGCGTGCGGTATTTGGGCATCATTTATTCTAATTGGAATGTTTTGGATTTTTTTGTTTGTAAAATTAACGTGAATTGATTAAGACTCGATTTTCCATTTGTTTGACCACTTATGGATTTTATCTATTGACAACTGTAATTTTTCTGCTGATTCTTCACTAGTATCACCTACTGCTAGAATGGCAGTATCATCTGCACAGGTGGCTATAGCATCATTTTTTAGTTCAGGTATGTCGCATGTGTATAACAGGTAGAGGTTTTAAATGCTTGATATTTTTACAGTATATTCTAGCAAATCTCCCATGGTATCGTTATAAATTTTTTAAAGTCAGTGAATATTGTATGAGCGCTTGTTTTAATTCCTAATTTTTATAATTTGCATTACAATAAAAACAGCTATTGTTGATCTATCTTGCATAGATTCAAACTGATTTTCTAATATTTCTTTTTTATCATCTATGCGTCTATCAACTGTTTCCTCTTGTATCTCATAATGTTTCTGAATTTTAGATTACATAATTTGTAGATATTAAATGTTTTATTGATTAAAAAGGTTCTGAAACTGATTTCTTGTGGCATGTCTAATATTATGTTTATATGGAATTAAGCCAAAATTGATTGTGATGAAAATTACATTTTTACCTGACGTTTGACGTTAGATGTAAAAATTTCTAAGGGCTCTGACTGTTTTATGTATTTTTTTGTATTATTTGTTTGTGAGTGTGTGTTTACGTAGATTATATGTTTGTACACTGTGTGTTGCATATGTATTGTGCATAATTGTAGACGAGTTGATTGCGACTTCCTTTAATCCGCTATTGTTGGTATGTTCTTGATGTTGACTTCTTATTTTAGTATTGGCAACCATTGTTGCCAATGCTAAGCCTGATAAATTCTGCTAATGTGGCTGCTACACATTTTTCTTGATCAAGTAGGATAACGGCTGTTTCTTTGACTTTCTTTGTTTCATGTTCTCTCAAATATATGAAACATGTTTTTTTCGCAAGCATGTTTGTATATTTGAGATTGGTCAAAGTCTTTGTTCTTAATGTATATTTCATACTCGTTTATCCTGACCCTTGGTGGTCTTGCGGTTTCTCCCACATATAAATTGTTGCATTCACAGGGTAATTATAGATGCAGTTTTTTTCCCAGCATGTTTGTATATCTGAGATTTGTCGAAGTCTATGTTCTTGATGGAAACATAAGGAAGAGGCCTATGTTCAGCAGTGGAATCTTTAGGCTGGATGATGATGTTCTTGATGTATACGAGCCCCTTCACATATCAGTTGGCCCACCTATGGAATTTGCAGTTAAAGTCGATTACCATAAACAAATTTTACTCTGCATGTTTTTATAAGTTCCCATATAAATTAATATGGCATCTCTACTAATATTTATTAAAAACATTACCATTATGGTTTTTTATTTATTTTCAACAATAAAACAAAAATTTTACTAAACCTTGGCTAAATCCAGAGGTAGCTATGGAAAATGACATCAAAACAATAATATTGTCAGTTAATGTCAAATGTATCATGGACGCAGTTTGGATTATGCAATTCCTTAGGCACCCGAGAGGCTCTATTCGCTGTCCAAGTGCTTATGCAAAGATGCAGGGATATTAACTGTGATATGTATACTTGTTTTATCGACTACAAAAAGGCATTTGATAGAGTAAAGCATGATAAACTTATAAACATCTTGAAAGAAGTGGGGTTAGATGATAGGGACTTAAGAATCATCTATAATTTATATTACAACCAAACAGCCAATATTAAAGTGGATGACCAATTGACAGAGGCAGTCTCCATAGATAGAGGAGTGAGGCAAGGATGCATTCTGTCCCCGGTGTTATTTAATATATACTCTGAATATATCTTCGAGCAAGCGCTAGGCGAACTACAAGAAGGCGTATTAGTCAACGGAATACGTCTAAACAACATTAGATATGCCGACGACGCAGTAGTTTTTGCAGATAGTCTAAACGGTTTGCAAAGAATAATGTCGCGTATATCTGATATAAGTAGAGAACACGGACTTGATCTTAATACGAAGAAAACACAGTACATGGTAGTCAGTAAGCGCGAAATATTAAATACACAGCTTTTGGTTAACCAACATCCAATTGACAGAGTGGACAGCTACACATACCTTGGTACCAACATTAACAGCCAATGGGATCACTCCAGTGAAATAAAACAACGCAGTGGAAAAGCGAGATCGGCGTTCATAATGATGAAGTCTCTTTTCAGAAGATTTACCACTTGCTACCAAAATCTCTCTCATTAGATGCTATGTATTTTCTACGTTATTATACGGAGTAGAGGCCTGGACACGTTCCGAAGCTTCTTTAAGAAAACTCGAGGCATTCGAGATGTGGTGTTACAGACGTATTTTAAGAATTTCATGGGTGGATCGTGTGACTAATGTTGAGGTCCTACGTAGAATAGGCAAGGAATGCAAGATTATTAACACCATCAAAGAGCGCAAACTAGAATATCTTGGCCATGTTATGAGGAATGAACAGAGATACGGCTTGTTGCAACTCATTCTTCAGGGCAAGGTATTTGGAAAGAGAGGACCAGGGAGAAGAAGAATATCTTGGCTTCAAAACCTGAGAAAGTGGTTTAATACATCGACAACCGGACTATTCAGAATAGTAGCAAGCAAAGTTAGGATAGCCATGTTGATCGCCAACATCCGGAACGGATAGGCATCGTAAGAAGAAGAAGAATGTCAAATGTATTTTGTAGTATTGTAAAGCTTTTTGCCGTTTGTGGATTGTACAATGGGTCGAGGTAAAGTAGTTATCGATAAGACAATTTTTAATTCTGAAAAATCCAATTCGGAAATCGCGGATATGTTGCAATTGTCACGCTATAATGTAAGAAATATAGTCAGAAGGTACAAAATTATAGGTTCGGTCGTCACAAAACCTAGAAATGTACAAAAAAGTAAAATAACCGAAGCATATCGAAGGGCATTAAGACGCATTACAGTGAAAAATCGACGAGCAAATTTTATGGGGTTAAGCGTTTTATGAAGTGACGTTATTGGAAGATACGTTTTTAGATCAACCATCACCGAGAGGCCCACAAAATAGGATTTAGTTATACTTACAAAGTAAGTTTTATAATTGAAAAAATTAGTAGGAATTGTTTTTAATAGATTTCATTTTATTGTAGGCTAAGGAAAAGCCATTTTTAACATTGCAACAAGAGAAAAATAGACTAAGATAGTCAAATGAGCATAAAGATTGGACTCAGACGCAATGGAATTCAATACAATGGAGAGATGTGTCTGAATTTGAAGTGTGTGTTGAAGATAGTAGGAGTCACGTCATTCGCAGGAAAAATGAAGCTTTCCATCCCGACTGCCTGAAGAGAAAAGTCAAATTTCTTGCATCTGTCATGATCTGTGGCAGCATGTCGTCTAAAGGTGTGGGAAAGTTTTACCGCAATATCGCAATACCGCAATACCGCAATAATACTTGGATCCGCAACAAAACAAAAGTAAGCGATGTATTAACGCAGATAGCAAAACTTAAGTGGAAGTTCGCTGAACATACCATAAGACCGAAAGACGACAGATGAAATAAGATGATTATACACTGGAGACCATATAGTTACAAACGAAAAAGAGGAAGGCCACAAATGCGATGGTCAGATAACTTGAAGAAAGACACAGGCCCGAAGTGGACACAAACTGCCTACATTAGAGAGACGTGGAAGAAGGAAGAGGAGGCCTATGTCCAAAATGGACAGCAAGGGCTGTATATATAGAGATAGATGGAACACCGTTTTACATCAGCGGAAGATTTTGTCTTCCAACAGAACGGCACAGGTTGTCATACCTCAAAAGAGAGTTTAAAACAGATTGAAGATTTGGAATAAGTTTCTAACAGTCCCGACTTGTCCCCGATAGAGTCTTTGTAGCTCCATCAATAAATTGATTGATATGCCAGGTCCGTCAATAAATTGAAGAAAACATTGTAAGAAATATGGGATTCGTTTACATTAGAATTTTGTCAGAACTTGGTAAAAACTATGCCTCGAAGAATTGTGGATGTCATTAAAAATAAAGGGAATGTAACTTCCTTGCGGTAAAATTAACATTTTTTTTTGGTAATATTACATATTCTATGCGTTTTTCTTAATTTATTATTATTCTGTTTAATAAATAGTTTTTATTACGATATAAAATATTTTCTATAATTAGGAAATTCAAAAATGTTGTCCGATGCATTAAAACTTCTAAAATTTACGCTGCGCTTTTATTTTGGTTTTCTAAAATTTAATTTTCTGGGGAAGGAATGGGAAGAGGCCCGTATATGTCATCGACCCTGTTGTAATAAGTTTTTGTAATATTTTTACCTTGTGTTTTAAGAGTCCACATTTAAAAAAAAACTAATAGAATTTAATTACCTAAAGTAATTAAAGTAAAGTAAACATATTTAAATCTATATACTTGGAAGCTTCTTTATAGAATTTGTACATTCAATGGTGATAATATTCTTAGTAGCGTTAACACTTCTTTTGTAGTTAACTGCCTATATTAATAATCTCCACTCGACGAACGTTTACTTCCAGACTTAAGAGTCATTATCAATAATGAAGTTTTAAACATTGTCGTGTTCGTGAGAAAATTGTTATTATAAAGTTGTTTATTTACCTCACCTAACCTGTCAAAGGATCTAATTAATGATTCTTTGATTCTTTTGTTGGACACTTCAATTATCGGCCAAGAGGCTGCTGGTGAATGAAACAAGAGCATGGTCGGAGGTAAGAGAAGGATATATCAAAGAGTTATTAAAAGAACAATATTTTTCTCTATAGAGTCCTACCTGAGTTTAAAAAGAAAGACAAAATGAAATACCAAGAAAAGAAAATTACTGATATACCTAAAAATAATCCAGTATACTGAATATCAAGATATCAATCAAGATATATACGTATGTTTTATTGACTATAATAATGCATTCGATAAAGTACGACATAAACAATTAATGAATGTCCTGAAATCAAAGAAGATTGACTACAACGACCTCAGGATCATATCAAATTTATACTACAAACAGCGAGCAAAATTAATAAGATGTGGAGTGAGACAGGGATGCGTATTGTCGCCAATTCTTTTTAATGCCTACTCCGAAGAGATCCTGAAAATCGCTCTTGAGGGTGAAACAGCTGGAATAAAGGTAAATGGAGTTCTCATTAACAACATTAGATATGCGGACGACACTGTGATCTTAGCCGAAAATATTGAAGATCATCAGAGACTGGTGACCAGAATAGCGGAGTATGGAAAAGAGTATGGTCTAACAATGAATGTCAAGAAGATGAAATTTATGAGAATATCGAAAACTCAAAAAATAACGAGAATCTTCTAATAAACGGAACCAACGTCGAACAAGTGGACAAATATGCATATCTGGGAACAATGATTAACTCCACAAATGATTATACTCAAGAGATCAAAATCAGAATAGAAAAGGCTAGAGCAAATTTCAACAAAATGAGAAGAGTGCTATGTACAAGGGATTTATTTATTTTATGGAATGGAATTTTGGACCTTGAATTCGACATCAATATAAAAACTGGAATCATTTGAGCTGTGGGTGTATAGAAGAATTCTAGAAATATCGTGGACAGAACACATCACAAACAAAGCGATTCTGAGAAGGATGAATGAAGAAATAGAAGTTTTAAATATAATTAAAACAAGAAAATTGGAATATCTCGGACATATTACACGTGGAGAGAAATACACCTTGCTCCAACTGATTATGCAAAGAAAGATCCAAGGAAAGAGAAGCATAGGGAGGCGTAGAATGTCATGGCTGCGCAACCTGAGAGAGTGGTACGGGTGGGTGTACATCAAATGAACTTTCAGAGCAGCCGTCTCAAAAGTCCGAATAGCTATGATGATTGCCGACCTCCGCCGCGGAGATGGCACTTGAAGAAGAAGATACTGAATATACAGAAAAAACACAACAAGCATTAGAAATACGTTAATAAAATCAAAATAAGAATAAAAGTAAAAAACATTATTCTTTTTCTGGTTTGTCCAGCTTAGAAGATGTATAGTGAAGATGTTTATGAATTTTGATGCTTTTCTAAGGATATTATTACTATTTTAACGACTCTGAGATAGCGCGT
>NW_027313913.1:0-18936 GCF_040954645.1 Diabrotica undecimpunctata
CGCGCTATCTCAGAGTGCTTCAATATCCATCGTGATTATAACTTTTCTTGAATTATGTTCGCAATCTTGTTGATCATATCTATATAATCAAGATCAAGTATATAATCCGTCTTTCCTAAAATTTTTGTCTGAGTTCTTTGCAACTATATTGCTGAAAGCTCTTGATTTTCGACACAACAGTTTTAAGCTCTAAAGCATCAAAACAATGAATAAATAATTTACTATAGCTACAACTTTTTGATCACTTAAATATTTTTAACGTGTTTTATAATAAGCAATTATTGTTTTGACTAGGTACTTACCCAACTAAACAAACATAAAATTAGAGCACTTCGTGAAAAAAAACTCGTTTTCTGTTCATTGTTATACTGCCATATCCACTACGTTATCATAATTATTAATCACTAGCACTAAAATAACAGCAGTTTTAATTAATTAAAATTTCATCGGAACCTTAAGTAAAAGAACCTTCTAAAAATCAAAATCACTTAACTCGCAGTGCTCGAGAATTCAAGCCATCAGCTGTTCAACGCAAAATCGAATAAGTCAAGTTATGAGCTTTTAACATTGAAACATTTTAGGATTTAAATTTAGATGTTTCGATAGAATGCGCTAGTAGTTATATCTGACTAATTTAATTGCCAGTACATTCGGAAAAATATTTTTAACCCAAATTTAGATTTAAAAATTTTACAAAATAGAATAGTAACAAAAAATGTGAAATAACAAGACTTAAAGATAAGAAAACAAAGTAGACATGTTTATACATAAATTTTATTTTGTTAAATTTAGGTACTTGTGTAGTGAAAGAGTTGGCAAGCCTGTTATAGTTGATGTAACGACTGTCATATTGTAATCTCTCTCTCTCTCTCTCTTGTCATGCAGCAATAAAATGGTAAACACGTCTGCTTATTTAGTTGAAGTTTTTATGTACTTTAATATTAAATTATAAAATCAGGCATATGGTCAATCACCATTGATTAGCCAGAAGTTCGTACGAGGCAGTCGCACGGATTTTTTCAGGGCTGTCTTCGTATGCTCATTCTATTCTTTCTTTTATTATTCGACCCTACAACCTCCCCACTGAGCTGATAACAGTTGTTATTTCCCTATAATTAGAGCATTTGCGTTTATCCCCTTTCTCGAATATTGAGCTGATGTATCCAACATTCCAGTCATCAGGAATATTTTGTCCTTTTAAGCATTTGTTAAATAACCTTTGAAAAATTAAAGGCAAGTATCGAACACAATTTTAATAATCAAATCTTACCCAAGTACTTTCGCTTTCTACAGCATCATCAGCGGCATGTGAAATAAGCCAAGAAACGTTTTTTTTTTAAATGAAGAAAATTAATTAACTTCGATAAAAAACTCGAAGTTAATAGATGATAAAAGTTTTTTGTGATTAACGTTTTCGACTTACTTCGTCAAATTTGGGCTATCCAGCAAGCGCAGAATCTAATAAATATGAAATTAAACATAAATTGTACATAACACTACACTAAAACAAGGACAAACAGTTTAAAATTATATAAAAATTATTCTACTGCTCATAAGGCCTGTTGTAAGTTTTTGTAACACTCCAGTTTCTTTATTGTCAGAGTTTGTTTATAACACAATTCAGTCTATCAATAATTTTAAACCTAATTTCTCCATTACAAATTTTTTAGATCTATTAGAATGTTTAAATAACATTAAAATAGAAGAGACTTTTTATTTAGTTTCTTTTGATGTTTCCAATTTGTTTACTTCTGTACCAAGAGATGAAACATTACCTTTAGTACACAACCTTTTAAACAATTCCAACATACCAGCTAAAGACAAAGATGCTATCTTAACTATGCTTAAATTCTGTCTTTATCAGGACTTCTTCCAAATTAAGCAAACAATATATAAATAACCAACAGGTTTAGCAATGGGATCTCCATTATCACCTTTTCTAGCTGATATTTTTTTGAACAGCTTAGAACAAAAATTGGTTAACAACAACCACAAAATAGTTTTTTGGTCAAGGTATGTTGATGACTGTATAGCTCTCATACAAGAAACCCAAGATGACGCTTCATAGATTCTGGATGATCTTAATAACCTCCATCCTAACATCTCTTTTACATTGGAACCAGAATCTGACAATAAGCTGAACTTCTTGGATATGACTATATCTCGTAATAAAGATTCTCTTGAGTACAATATTTACAAAAAACCCACCCAAACAGATCAAGTTATACACGAGACTTCTAACCATCCAACCCAACATAAATTGGCTGCTTTCAATAGTTATATTCACAGGTTACTCAAATTTCCACTTTCGAATGATAACTTTAATTTAGAACTTAATACTCTCAAACAAATTGCTTTCAACAATGGTTATGATCCCAACATTATCCATAAGCTTCTAAATAGAGCTAAACTCAAAATTGCAGAAATGCTTGCATATTCATCACAATTTCTTCTTCAACCTAATGCTTTTAACAATATCAGATATTTCTCTTTTACTTATATTAGCAACATTTCCAATAAAATAGCTAAACTTTTTACTTCTACAATTGAAAACATCAAAATTTCCTTCAAGTCACACAACACTTTAGGTTCCTTTTTAATCAACACCAAAGATAGGATGAGCACACTTGACAAAAGTGGTATTTATAAATTTAAGTGTGACGATTGTGATGCCACTTATGTAGGTAGAACCATTAGAAAGTTATCTACTAGAATTTGAGAACATTTGAAAAGACCAAACTCGATTATCGAGCGTTGGCTATCAAGTTGGCTATAGTAATTTTGTTGACGGCAGCTCGGCAGCTGCAATAAAGTTTTTAAAATAGGTTTAAGCTTAGTACAATTAAAATTAATTTAAGTATTAAGACAATGAGGGTTTTATTTGTTTCTTTTCTCCAAATCTTCCAATAAATCCAACTCCAAATAGTTTTTCTTTCTACTGATGTCATGTAAAATAGATGAACCAGTATTGATGTTAAAATTGTGTTTACTAGATAATAAATGTTGACCAAAGTTTTGGTCAACATTTATTATTTATTATATTAGAAAGAAAAACTATTTGGAGTTGGATTTATTGGAAGATCACAAAAGAAACAAATAAAACCCTCATTGTCTTAATACTTAAATTAATTTTAATTGTACTATTTAAACCTATTTTAAAAACTTTATTGCAGCTGCCGAGCTGCCGTCAACAAAATTACCAACTACCATTATAGCCAACTTGATAGCCAACGCTCGATAATCGAGCTCGGCACATGAAGAAGAAGATTGCAGCTTCACCTCGTAGTGGACCCAGCTCGGCTGTTTAGACTTCCTGCACTGAGTATACCTATTAAGAATTTATTAATTTCATACTTTGATCAACAATACTATTGTATTCTTCAACAATTTACAAAACTAGCTTGCTCAGGTTCAATTGATCTATATTTGGCGTTAATTACACTCTCCATACCTCTGCGTAATTTAGATATACCAATTCCACAGTTGTATATTTCAACATCTCCCACTGTTGGTCAGTTGGTCTTTAGTAATGCTTTTACATATTAGTTTTATAGTTCTCCCATTGACTGGGGGTTTAACTGAACTACTTGAATTATACCCCATTTATACACTGCTTTCAATTTTGTTTTAATTTTTAGTATGTCAATTTCATAGTCAGATTTCTTCTCTTTTTCACAGTATTGATAGTGCCTGGTAGACCATTTTATTGTAGTCAAACACCCACTATCTAATAGATTGTTTAATCTATTTTTCATTTACACTTTATGTCCACTTCATTTGCTCTCAAACTAACAACCTTATTATTACAGATAGGTGTAAGTGTGAGATATGGATTATGCAATTTAGTTAAATTAAAATATTCTATATGTCATATTTCATAAGTTGATTCTCTATAATAGTGTTAGTTGGACCTTTGGTCAATGTCAGCTTACTTACACAGAATTTTAATATGTGAAGATCACATATCCAGGATTGTGACTGCCCATCAAAGCTGTCATATGTCACATGTCACCTTAACATTTCCGTTAAATATCATTCTCTCTCCTGTTGCCGACCAGAATGTAGCGTAGAATAATTTTTAAATAATTTTAAACTGTTTGTCCTTGTTTTAGTGTAGCGTTATGTACAATTTATGTTTAATTTCATGTTTATTACAATCTGCGTTTGCTGGATAGCCCAAATTTGACGAAGTAAGTCTAAAACGTTAATCACAAAAAACTTTTATCATCCATTAACTTCGAGTTTTTTATCGAAGTTAATCAATTTTATTCATAAAAAAAAAACGTTTCTTGGCTTATTTCAGATGCCCCTAAAGATGCCGTACAAAGCGATAGTACTTGGGCAAGATTTGATTGTTATAATTGTGCTCGATATTTGCCTTTAATTTTTCAAAGTTCATTTATTCGAGCATTCAACCTTATATCAATTTATTAAATAGTTGAACCAACATATCATGTAATATTTTTGGTTCATACTGTATCTAGGTACCAACTCAATTGGGATATGTCCAGGTTCCGCTGATTTACCGTTTTTCGATCTTTTGAGGGCATCGCTTAACTCTCCGGTTGTTATCTTAAATATTTGTGTATGTTTGAACATTCTCATTATTTGTTCTCTTGGAATTTACGTTTATCCTCTGTCAGTAAGATATCATAATGGTTGTAATGTATTCCTCTCTAGGACTGTTGGACATAACATAAAGCTACTTACGATAGGTTTTATTAATTTATTAAGCTTTATAAGTATTGTATAAATTAACATTATTTCAGTTCACATGTAGTCCATAACCTAAGTCTCTTGTCATGTGTGGTTGTCATGTCACCGCTGTCACTTGAGGTTCCGTTTGTCAAGTGCAACGTTGCCAAGTATATCCGTACATGAAAACCATACATAACACATCCCCTTTAATAAAAACAAAATAAACAAAAAATAATTCACATAATATATCATAAGTACATAAATAACAAAACAATAATTCACAAATACTTCAATAGGTAAATCTATCAGGAGGGCGAATGACTCTACCACTTCTGGAGGTTTTCAAACCAGGTGAAGTACTGTATGATGTAGAAGGTACATTAATGTCATTGATGGGTGATGTTCTATTAGATGTTGAAGGTACATCAATATCTTTGATAGTCTTATTTGTTTTACAGTCTCTTGTATAGTCGGGTACATCTGGACAAAGAACTGTTCTCATATTTCCCATACTTGTCCTTCCAGTAGTCACAATATCATTTTCATGACTAGTTTTCACATATGCTTGCTCACAATTTGCATTTGCATGTTGCTGTGCTTCTGACCGTACAGGTCTAAGATAGTGTCTATTACGTCTATAATCAGTATCATTTACTTTAACCATGTAATCCCTTGATCCTTTCTTTGCCACAACCACTCCAGGGTTCCATTTCCTTTTCTTTTCTTGAAGTAAAATTTGTTGTCCTGATTTTAATTCTGGTAACCTATTTGTTCCTTTGTCATAATAGTGTTTTTGTTTTCTTTGATTTTCTCTCAATTGTGTAAAATATCTTTTATTAGAATGTCTGGGCTTTAGAAATTCCATACTGACTGGTAAGTTGGTTTTGAAATTTCTTCCAGTTAGCAACACATAAGGAGCAGGTAAATTTTGTTTTGGAGTTGTATTATAATCTAATACAGCTAGAAATGGATCTTTCTTAGTTTGTACAGATTTTAAAAACAAGTTTTTTATTGTTTGTATTGTTCTTTTCACCATGCCATTGCTACGAGGATATTGTGGACTTGATAT
The DNA here is from genome assembly GCF_040954645.1 of Diabrotica undecimpunctata. Classification (NCBI taxonomy): domain Eukaryota; kingdom Metazoa; phylum Arthropoda; class Insecta; order Coleoptera; family Chrysomelidae; genus Diabrotica; species Diabrotica undecimpunctata. Next base: position 5,768 of record NW_027313913.1, read on the forward strand.
TATTGACTTCAATATTATATATACGGACAAAATTTAAAAATTCATGAGAGCTGAATGGAGGACCATTATCAGAAAATATTTCACAAGGCAGTCCATTAATAGCAAACATATTTTTTAATTGTGTTACAACACTGCTAGCCGTTTTGTTCATTAGTTTATTAACAATTGCAAACTTCGAAAAATAATCAACCACAACTAAAAAATCTTGTGAGGCTACTGTCATGAAATCAATACCAATTTTTTGCCAAGGTATTTCAGGTACATCATGTGATTTTAATGGCTCCCTATTGTTGCTCTTATAGCTCATTTGACAAGTCAGACAGTTCAGAACAATGTTTTCTATATCCTTCATCAATCCCGGATAATAAATTGCTTCTTGAGCCTTCTTCTTACATGATACTACACCCTGATGAGACTGATGTATAACATCAAGAAATTCATCCTTCAATTCTTCAGGAATAATTAACCTTTTTTTTATAAAACAATACATTCTTTAATAAATATATATCATGTTTATCAGACCAGAATTTTTTCACCTCAGACGGTACAGAGCTTTTATGCTCAGGCCACCCATTTAAAACATAATATTTAACTTTTTGTAAAGATGGGTCAGTATCAATTGCATTTTGCAATCTTTTTTCATTTTCTTTTGATGTTGCTACAATAGAATACACTTTTAAATTATTTTCATCATCTATAAAATTAGTATTTATGGTTGTATTCAAAGGATCTCTACTTAAATTGTCAGGAACTTTGAGATTTTTACCAGGAACATATTTGAGTGAAAATTTATATCTCATTTATTGCATTGCCAGTCTTTGGATCCTAGGTGACATTTCATCTAAAGGTTTATTTAACAAACCTAAAAGAGGTCTGTGGTCTGTCTCTATTTCGAAATCTATGCCATAAAGATAGAATGAAAATCTTTCACATCCATACACTATACCAAGAAGCTCCTTTTCAATGTGGTTATACCTCCTTTGGGTTGGAGTTAATGACATTTATGCAAATTCAATTGGAAACCCATCTTGCGAGACCATGGCCCCCAAACCATATGGGCTGGCATCAACAGAGAGTATGGTCTTTTTGTCAGGGTTAAAATAATGCAAAGTAGTGGCTGACTCCACAAGATTCTTTAGTTTATCAAAACATGCCTGTTCATTATGTCCCCAATGCTATTCATTTTTACTAGAAAGTAAACATCTTAGAGGACTAGTGTGTTCTGACAGGTTTGGTATAAATTTTGCAAGATATACTATGGTTCCCAAAAAATGTTGTAATCCTTTTTTATTACTTGGTGGTGTCATTTTTGTAATAGCTTCTGTTTTACCATGATCAGGTGAAATGCCAATATTACTAATCTGATGACCTAAAAATTTCACTTTTGTTTGACAAAATTTAGATTTTCCTAAATTCAAAGTTAAGCCACTCTGTTTAATTTTTTCTAAAACACATTTCAAATTTTTATCATGTTCATTTTTAGAACATTCAAAGACCAAAATATCATCAAAATATGTTATTGTTCCTGATATACTATCTAAAAGTTCAGACATATATTTTTGAAAAATTTCAGGTGCACAGGTAAGGCCATATGGTAATCTCAGATATCTATAACGACCAAAAGGTGTAGTAAAAGTACATAAAAGTGAACTTTCATAATTCAAAGGCAACTGAAGAAAAGCAGATGATGCATCTAATAATGTGAAATAATTAGCCCCTGAAAGCTTAGCAAATAAAGTATCTTGAGTAGGAATTGGAAACCTTTCTCTTTTAACATATTTGTTTAGATACACAGGATCCATACATATTCTAATATCAGATCCCTTATTTTTCGGAACAACTACAATAGGATTTTGCCATTCTGTGGGTTCACTCACTGATACAATAAGGTTTTTACGTACCATATCATCAAGTTTATCTTTAACTTGGCTCCTTATAGCCAGTGGAATTTTTCGTGTCCCACTTAGGAATGGCACTGCATCACTAGATAAAGTTATATTAAAATACCTGTTGACCTTTCCTACACCTGAAAAAATGCTCTTATAACTATTTATAATATGATTTGTTTCATTATCTATCATACTAACACTAGGCTGATCACAAACAATTTGAAAGTCTCTTGCTGCCTTTAGGCCTAATAGAGATTTTTGTTTATCATTATCTAAAATATAGAACAGACAATCTTTAAATATGTTCTTGAAAGAGCAAGGTATATAAATTTTATCAACAACAATAATAACATGTCCAGTATAGCTAGATAATGAACTATTAGTATTTTCAAGCATTTTATAATCAATATTTAAATTTTTAAAATCACTACTGTTCAATATATTGACTTCACTTCCAGTATCAACTTTTAAAATACTCTCTTTACCATACGCGCTATCTCAGAGTAACCATTCTAAAGAGTTCGGATTAATTTCATTAACAGTCCACACTAGCACCTGTTCATCAGTTAAATCAGTGTCAGAATTGCTACAACTACTATCGTTATCATTGATTTCATAGACTTTGTTGTTATTATCAGGACAAAATTTACGGTAGTGTCCTTTTTTGTTACACAAAGAACAATATCTGAAAAATACAGGACACTTACCCCTAATATGCTGAAGTCCACATTTATAACACTGAATATAATGGTTACCTGTATTTTTGTCAGTAACTTTGTGGCTTGTAGACTGCTCCTTCTCATACTTTGAACCATACCTTGACTATCCTGTAGATCCAGGTGTGTTTTCTTCATTTCTTTTCTTCACAACACTAACACTTTCACTTTCTTTGGATATTTCACGTTGAGTAACAGCACTATTTTCCATAGCCCTACAGATGTCTATAGCTTGTGCTAGTTTTAAACCAGCACATTGTAATAATTTTTCTAGAATTCGTAGATCATGTATACCCAAAACAATCCTGTCCAAAATTAAAGTATCATTTTCTTTAAACTCACATGTTGATGCTAATTGTTTCAGGGCAGTTACAAACTGATCGATACTTTCATTTTGTAATTCATCTCTTTTAAAGAATTTAAAATGTTCATAAATTAAATTCTTAAGAGGGCTGCAGTATGTATCAAACTTACACAAAACAACATTGTATTTCTGATCATCTCCAACATTTTCATACTCGAAGGTATTGAATATCTTTAGCCCTTCATCTCCCAGCTGATTTAGGAGAATAGCGATTTTTATGTGGTCTGGTTTTTCACTTTTGCCGGAGTCTGTTAAAAATAACTGGAACTTTTGCTTCCAAAATTTCCACTCGTGTGAAATAATATTTCCTTGGAAACTAAACGGTTCTAAGCCTTTACAAGTATCTGTCATCTTGATTCGAGCACAGTATAGCTCCTTTACTTACATATATTTTTTTTAGGTTTTTTCACATGCACCGGCTTTTAACACAATTTAACACAATTTAACCTATCGTCACTTTACCGCTGCCACCATATAATGTATTCCTCTCTAGGACTGTTGGACATAACATAAAGCTACTCACGATAGGTTTTATTAATTTATTAAGCTTTATAAGTATTGTATAAATTAACATTATTTCAGTTCACATGTAGTCCATAACCTAAGTCCCTTGTCATGTGTGGTTGTCATGTCACCGCTGTCACTTGAGGTTCCGTTTGCCAAGTGCAACGTTGCCAAGTATATCCGTACATGAAAACCATACATAACAATGGTGTTTCCACTGTTTCAGATCTATTAACTGTAAGTTAGATTTTTTTCTTTCCTTCCCTCCGGAAAGACTTTATCACTTTCCGCGCTGGCCCAACTCTTGTTCCACCCATATATCTATCCACCTGTACACATATTCGATCCCACATCTAATTTTTGCTTCTCACTACTTCTCTTTTTATATCTCGATTTAATTTTTTATATATCTTATCATCTTTCTCCTTTCTCGTTGACATTTATTTCTGATAAGCAGTTTCCTTCTTGTTTACTAACGTTTGCATATTCTACGACCACCATTCTTGATTTTTTATTTCATGTTCGTCTTTATACCCCAAAGCTTTACTTGCAGCCTCATGAATGCATTTTTTAAGTTACTGGTATAATTCTTCCGCTGATATATTTTCTCGATCCACATTTTGTAATTTTTTGACCAGTCGTAATTTGTAAAGAAATTTCGTTGAATCTTCTTTTGGACTTTCTAGTTTATATTTATTTTTAGAAGATGTTACTTTTTGCCTTTTCTATATTCTGTACCTGATTGTTATTGTTTTTGCGATAGTTAACTATCACGTTGGCCATAAGTAAACGATGGTTGGATCCACAGTCTGATCCACGGTATACCTTTAAGTCAGTTATTTTAAGCTGGGAAGTTTGACGTTGGATTGCTTATTTGTTCCCCATATCTTTCTACGGCTCTGTTATTTTCTTCTATCCATACTCTGCCTTATAAATTTCCTAGTATAAAGATTTCTTTAACTTCAGAGAGTATTTCATTCATCTTGTTGTAGAAATCGTCTTTACTTTCTGGATCTGCATCTTCATTTGGGGCATACACTCCTACAATTACGATTTTGTGTCCATTGTTTTTCATTTCTAGTATTCGCAGTTGTTTATTTACTTTAGTTTACGATTTAGTATTGTTTTAAAGATTTTTTCGAATGGTAATAGAGACTCCTCTCTTAGCTCTGTTATTTTTACTCACTTCACTGTAAATATGTATATATTCTCCTATCTCTTCATTTCCTTTTCCCTTTTTCTTTGTCTCGGTAAGAATACATATATCTATTTTTCTTTCTGCACGCGCTATCTCAGAGTGCTTCTAAATTCTGCTTCTTTGGTTCTAAGTCCTTGTACATTTCATGTAGCCAATATCATTTTCCTTTTCCGTTGCATTAGTCGTCTTTGTTTTGATCCATCCTTTGTAGCCCGAGGCTTTTGGTCGATATTTTAAGCATTTATTTCTTTTGACAAGGGATGATTTGCTAGCCGATTGCCTCAACCCTCCTCCTTTATCCGGCCTTGGGACCGGCACCGGTCTTTACTGAGCTACCCAATCCACCCAGCACTTACCAGAGGCGGAGCTTTTACTATGTATAATTATCGATATTAATGATAAAATAAGAAATATTGCATATTTGAAAAGCAAACAAGACATATAAATGCGCGTATTTAGCTAAATTAGAGTGCATATTCTGCTTTTAGAAAAAAATAATATAAAATGATTTTATTAATATTAATTTTGATATATGTATATATTAAAAATTTAATAGAAATATTTTTATTTGCAGTATACCAACTGGGAACAAGTACACGATGGATATTTAAACCAAAAAATGATCGGAGACGTTGTAGGTGATTACTTCTTCGTATGTCCAACGAACGACTTTGCTGAATTGGCGGCAGAGAGAGGCATGAAGGTTTATTACTACTATTTTACTCACGTAAGTATCCAGACTTTATATATAGGTTACGACGTAGTAAAACATCTCTAGATCGGGCGATGACATTTATTTACAATCTATTTACTTCAATTTTACGGGCAGTTTGCTAATAAAATGTGAAATAGACAACGCGCTATCTCAGAGTAACGTTTTAGTTGCTGTTTAACGGATATTGCTTACAATTTTGTTTAATCAAACAAAGTTATATTTTTTCGTTAGAAATGTGAACGTAAATATAGTATTCAAGCTTGTAGGCTACATATTGAGTTTTAACTTGAAATTATTGAATTATTGAGCTAGTAAGTCACGCATTTTTTAATATTCTGAATATAATTATTATGTGTATTTAACGTTTAAAAATAGAATTTTTTGGATATATTTAAAGTATATATATATTAATATCCAGCTTGAAGCTGGCCATATATGAACTTTAGGAACCTCCTACTAAGGTTATGTGGAATGAAAGTAGAGTGGTCCCACGTGAGGTCGTAGTCGAGGTTGTCTCGGCTACTAAGAGCGCAGCTAGTTAACTAGTACGACTAATGGACTCTCGCCTAGTAGCCCTCATACTGACTGCCGACACCTCAAACGACAGCCCGTTACTTATGGAGTACGTAAAGATATTATGATAAATCGCACCCTGCTTTCGTTGCTGCGAACTCGAGACCTCCAAAGGCGGCTCAATACCACTTATTTCATCCCAGTCGCCTTTTACGACAGGGAGGGACCAGTGCTCTAGCAGTACTCGTTTTGTTCATTCGTTAGTGGGTAGTTACTAGGACTCGGCCGGTGCTAGACAGCCAATAAGTTAGGGAATATTCCGGTAAACCTCTACTTCCATATTAAAGTATTCGCCTATATTGGGACTTCTCCAGATGCTTTTCTGCTCTTTGTTTTTTACTTGCCTAACTTCTTGCTTCGGATTTCGAAGCGCATTGGGCACAAGAGAGGCGATTTTCAGTCTGCAAGTTTTAATTCAAAGATGCACACCTGTGCTTCATTGACTTCTTTAAGGCGTTTGACAAGGACAAACATGATAAACTCATGGAAATGCTCAGGAAGATGCATATTGATGGCAAGGATCTGCGCATAATAACCAGTCTCTATTGGAACCAAAGTGCTGAGATAAAGATGGGCAACTTACACAGTGGGAAGATAGATATTAAAAAGGGTGTACGACAGGGATGCGTCCTCTCGCCGCTTCTGTTTAATATATACTCTGAACAAATCTTCAGAGAAGCACTGGGAGAAGTTTCGGAGGGTATCAAAGTAAACGGAGAGGTAATCAATAATATTAGATATGCTGACGACACAGTTATTATGGCAAATGACTGCAACGAGCTTCAAAGACTCATGCAAAGCATACACACAGCAAGTCAAGAATATGGTTTAGAACTCAATACAACCAAAACTAAATGCATGCTCATCAGCAGAACACAACAACCTCCGATGCAATTGACATTAAACAACCAAAAAATAGAACAAGTGGAGACATACACATACCTTGGAACCACAGTCAACACAAAATGGGACCAGTCAACAGAAATAAGATCACGAATTGAAAAAGCGCGAAACGCGTTCAACAATATGAAAAAGTGGTTCACAAGCAAAATCTCAATGGAACTAAAATTAAGACTGGTCAAGTGTTATGTCTTCCCGGTCTTGTTCTATGGAGCAGAGGCATGGACCACAACGGAAGCCACCCTAAAGAAACTAGAATCCTTTGAGCTGTGGATATATTGCCGTATTCTTCGGATATCCTGGACAGACCACATCACTAACGTGAAAGTAATGCAGAGAATAGGCAAAAGCAAAGAAATAATCTTCACCGTAAAGAAACGGAAGCTTCAGTACTTCGGACATGTCATGAGGCATACTAAGTACCGGCTGCTACAGTTAATAGTCCAAGGAAGAATCGACAGTAGGAGCGGACCGGGAAGAAGACGACACTCATGGATGCATAACCTGCGACAATGGTTCGGACTAACATCGACCGAACTGTTCAGAGGTGCCGTAAACAAAGTCAAAATAGCCTTGTTAATAGCCAACGTCCGAAACGGATAGGGCAAAGGAAGAAGAGGAAAAAGAACTTCTTCTATTCTTCTTTTTTAAGTTCCGCTCCAATCGGAGACATTTTCGCAATTATTATTTTGTTGGTCACGCGTCTAAATAGTTCAATTGAACTTCATTTAAACCATTCACGGAGATTGCGTAGCCACGAGATTTTACGTCTTTCTTCGCTTCTTCTGCCCTTGGTTTTGCCCTGCATTATATTTCTTAATAGTAAGTAGATTTCACCTCTCACGATGTGACCCAAGTATTCCATCTACCTGATTTTTATAGAATTTTAAACTTCGTATTGTTGTCCTAGTTGTTCGAGAACTTGTGCATTTGTTTTACGATCCGTCCATGATATTTTTAGAATACGCCAGTTACACTACATTTCAAATGCTTTCAGGTTTTTATTATTGGATTATTTTAGTGTCCAGGCCTCAACCCCATACAAAAAAATAGAGAAAGATATAAGATCGAAACATTCTTATTAAGAAGGTTATATTGATATTGCGATTAAGAAAAGTTTTCTCGTTCTGTTAAAAGTTGACCGTGCAATTTCAATGCGGCATCTTATTTCTTTTGTATGATCAGTATCTTCTGTGATCCATTCTCCAAGGTATATGCACAAAGATATGTGTTTAATTTCTGTGTTGTCTAGTAGTAGATGATGATGTTTTGTGCTTTTGTAAATAGTATGAACTTGTTTTCCTTTAAATTTATTTTTAGTCCATAATCGTTGAAATATATATCTAGTTGTTGAGCAAGGTGTTGTAGTTCTTCTAGTATTCCCACGAGAAAGACGGTATCGTCAGCATATCTAATGTTATTAAGTGGCTCACCGTTTATTATTAAGTCTTCATTGACTTCGGCCAACGCTAATTCTAAGATGGCTTCACAGTATGGATTAAACAAGAATGGTGATAAAATACACCTTTGGCGCACCCCACGGTGAATCTGGATATCCTTCTTCTATAAGTACAGTTAATATCAGGTGATTGTCTCTGTATTACCGTTATCCTGTTTTGTGATCATTAAATGCATCTTTTAAATATGGTTCCCATAATTTTTCTGGTTTTTCTATTCTTCTTCTTGGCTATTAACAAGGCTATTTTGACTTTGTTTACGGCACCTCTGAACAGTTCGGTCGATGTTAGTCCGAACCATTGTCACAGGTTATGCATCCATGAGTGTCGTCTTTTTTCCGGTCCCCTCCTACTGTCGATTCCTTCCTACCATTAACTGCAGCAGCCGGTATTTAGTATGCCTCATGACATGTCCGAAGTACTCAAGCTTCAGTTTCTTTACGGTGAAGATTATTTCTTTGCTTTTGCCTATTCTCTGCATTACTTCCACGTTAGTGATGTGGTCTGTCCAGGATATCCGAAGAACACGGCGATATATCCACAGCTCAAATGATTCTAGTTTCTTCAGGGTGGTTTCCGTTGTGGTCCATGCCTCTGCTCCATAGAACAAGACCGGGAAGACATAACACTTGACCAGTCTTAATTTTAGTTTCATTGATATTTTGCTTGTGAACCACTTTTTCATATTGTTGAACGCGTTTCGCGCTTTTGACGTGACAACGTCTTAAATTAGGTTGTGGCTCGGAGTCACTCATGAAAAAGTGTAACGCCCGCTCACGTCTGTTACGATGAGTCACCGAACGAGAGAGAGGCCCGCCGGACCGGCGAATGCCTTGCGTCTCTCTCCCACTCAAACATGATCGGTCCGCTGGTGCGATGCTATTTCTCCTATCATCGTCCTATCCTCAACAAAATCGCTCAAATAGAAATTAGTTAAGTTTAAGTTTACATGTACAATGTTTTAGTAAACAAAATATATTTCTATAGTTAAAATTTGTGCAATTCTTATTTTCATTCAATTCCTTGTTCCTATTGTGCAATTTAATAATATTCATATCAATAAATATTCTACCGAGAAAAAGACGTTGTTTACGTTGTCACGTAAAATCTTCGCCCGTAAAACCGACTTTACAGGCAACCGATTTTTTCAATTCGTGATCTTATTTCTGTTGACTGGTCCCATTTTGTGTTGACTGTGGTTCCAAGGTATGTGTATGTCTCCACTTGTTCTATTTTTCGGTTGTTTAATGTCAATTGCATCGGAGGTTGTTGTGTTCTGCTGATGAGCATGCATTTAGTTTTGGTTGTATTGAGTTCTAAACCATATTCCTGACTTGCTGTGTGTATGCTTTGCATGAGTCTTTGAAGCTCGTTGCAGTCATTTGCGATAATAACTGTGTCGTCAGCATATCTAATATTATTGATTACCTCTCCGTTTACTTTGATACCCTCCGAAACTTCTCCCAGTGCTTCTCTGAAGATTTGTTCGGAGTATATATTGAACAGGAGCGGCGAGAGGACGCATCCCTGTCGTACACCCTTTTTAATATCTATCTTCCCACTCTGTAAGTTGCCCATTTTTATCTCAGCACTTTGGTTCCAATAGAGACTGGTTATTATGCGCAGATCCTTGCCATCAATTTGCATCTTCCTGAGCATTTCCATGAGTTTGTCATGTTTGACCTTGTCAAACGCCTTGGAGAAGTCGATGAAGCACAAGTGGACGTCTTTGTGCATGTCTCTGAATCTTTGAATTAAAACTTGCAGACTGAAGATCGCCTCTCTTGTGCCCAATGCGCTTCGGAATCCGAACTGTGACTCCGATATATTTGCTTCGCATTTGTTATATATTTCTATTGTGTATGATTTTGGTGGTGATTTTTCTATTACGTTGTTGTTATTTCTCACTACAGATCAACGTTTGGGATTCCATTAAAGAAACCGAAGGTATTTCAAGTTTGGATTTTGGGAATTGAGCCTCCCTATATACGTTTCTAATCATTTTAACCAATCCATGTGTTCTATATCGGAAGAAAGTTTTTCAAAATGTTTCCATTTATAATATAACTGAGATAAAATCATGTTAAGTTTAAATTTGTATTGTTTATGTAAAAAATAATTTGATTTAGTTATTTATTAATATTAAATTTTATTGAAAAACATTTTGTTAATTTGCTTATAAATAATAGGTTGTCGTTACCTCAATGCAATACCAACGAGAGAATAAAGGAAAAAAAATTGTAATAAAGATACTAAACTTATAACTATAAGTGACTGTAAATTTGATTTTGTTCAAGTGTTGCAGAAATTTATTGTACAGACTTACCAATGCCGACGATGACGTTGCATCTTGCTTTGGTACATTAGAAACTCAAAATATGACTAACATTTACTGTTACACCGTTTAAATAGCACATTAGTTATCGGCATTCATACATCATGCCTATATCCGGCGCTCAATTGTCATATACCAGAGTTACCAACCTCATTATTAATTAATTAATAACTCGAATTAATTTCTGGAATGTGTTGCTATAAACAATTTTATCCATTTCTCTGGTTCAAACATTAATATAATAAAACTAACATGAAGAAGTTTAAACATATCATTGCAGAACACTGGTCCACATCGACAATAAGTGTTTTCAAAAAAAAAATATTTTTTAAAAACTTGTATATTTATTACACATTTGGATTATTATTTGTTACCAAATGCTCATCTTAAATTTGTTTTGTAATTCTAATTATTTTTAAAAAATTTCAAATTTGTTATATAAAAATTATTTAAATTAATTTGACTGTCACACTTAAATTTTAAATTTAAATTTAATTCATCTAGTGATTGTTAAAAGTGTGCCAATATTATACATATTAGCTTACATTTTCAATTTCATTTAATTGTTTAACTACTAAGGTCTGTTGGCTTCAAAAATTAGGTAATTTTAGAAATAGAAGAAGAACTGTCACACTTTAACCTACATTAGCTTGTCAAATTTACCTCTTAAAATACTAGTAGATAATAAAAAACTCAATTCCTCCCCTACCATGTAATGTAGTGCCTATAAGCCCCCTTTTTAAAGTTTTATGTCTGTTTTGTCCTGTTAATTGTGTTCTGTTTGTCCCTAATTGTGTTTTAGTTTTATAATTTTAACATTTGACATTACAATTCTCTGCCTAACAGAAATTAAATGATTTTACCCAAAAGTTGATAATTACAAGTCATAAGAAATTGCACACCCACAAAATAGTACAAGTACTTTCATTCATTTTCATATAACTGTCCTCTTTCTGTATAAAAATTTTCAATAATTTAACACACATTTTAAAATTATATCTCTTTAATAAATATAAATAATTTTAATAATTTAAATAATATAAAACATCATTTTTTTCTTTTAACAAACAATAACCTATACCTTAGTCCTCTATCACCTGTTAACATCCCTTCCCTCAAGAAACTTCCTCCAAATTGTCAGACAATTACAACATTGACCGAAGATTACGTATTATCAGCAATACGGGATAGTTTGAATTATGTATCACCAATCACTATATAAAAACTCTTGTACCGGAATGAAAGTAGTATTTTGTTTATTTCTAATTTATTAGAATTGAATAGATTATCTCTTACCAATTTGTTGGTTATTACTTTGTCTGCTAAATCAATTTTATGCACATTAATAAACACAGACATGTAATATTGACATAATTACTATAACTGTTTTAATCTATACCTTTATAAGACAGCACCCTAATATGGGCTTTTTTATAATTTCGGCATTTAATTTACTTTGTACCACTTACCTGATGATGCTTTGCAAATTTTAGAAAGCGAAACCGGTCGTCTTGGGTAGTAAAATTAATTTGATTGTAAGTCGAATTTTTATTTAAATTTTTTTTTTAAATTTTTTTTATTATTTTTTGTTAAAATCTTTATCATTTCCGATGAAATATGAGAGACTCCTAAATCTATCCAGCTAAAAGCCGTTCAACGTTTACAATAAATAGCGGAGTGCAGTCAAAGCAAAATGTCTTTTACAGCCCTAGGGAGCATCGAACGTCTCAAAAGCCTTCAAAGTTTTTCTTCCTTTTGACATTGTATCGATCAGCTTATACACTGCTTGATTCTAAACGTTTGAAATATTAAAGAGCAGGAATAATCCAGCTTACCTTACAATAATTAAAACTGCTAATAGTTTCTATAGCTTCTATAAACACACTATACGTTCGAATAAAATAAATGTATCTATACGTATCGAACATTTGTTTAAATTCCCTCTGCTTTACTTTTTATTTGCTTCAAAATTATCAATTACACAAGAAAATACGACAAAAATATCTGTAGTAGATCTGTATTCAGCCTATTTTCTTACCATTGTTTATATTTTTTTTTCTCAAACTTCTTTCCCAAGGTTTTTTTCAAGTATTTGAATAGCATATCTCAGTATCTTTAATAATGCTACTACCCAAATATCCCAAAATTTATGAAGATTAAAAAGTACCCAAATTTTATGAGGTTTTAAGAGTTTTTTCATGCTCCCTTATCCATCTTAGTTTATTACCCTATTAACATTAAAGGTAATTTTTATAATAGTTACATATCTAATCGATCATAATATTACTTTAAATTTTTTATACCACTTTGTTAAATCTATAAAAGTTTAGCAGTAGACATGAAGTTCTATTGACTTTCCATCCAATTCATATTTTATGTAATAGGTAAAAGTGACGTTGGTTTAGTGTTACCGGAAACAAACCCTTCTTTAATTAAAAAGCAGGATATTTAGTCACGATAAAACGTCGTTTTTACCGGAAGTTTTTCAAGAACTTTTAAACACTCTGAGATAGCGCGT
>NW_027313914.1:0-18929 GCF_040954645.1 Diabrotica undecimpunctata
CGCGCTATCTCAGAGTATTTTTAAACGACTTGAATTAAGCTTTCATCTGGTATTTTTGTTTTTTTACATGATGTTCAATCTATTAAAAAATTACCTCAAAAAACGCTAAAATTGGCATTTTTCGGTTAATTTAGTTGTTTGTTTGAAATTTACGTTTTTTTTGTTGGCTTTAGGGTAAATACCCACACAGACAGACACAAATTTTTAAAAACAGATACAATACAGGGATTACACTCTTCTCGCCCAGGGGCCGATCAGGGCATTTTTATAAACGATAAAAGGTAGGCCTCGGACAGTTAGGTATACATACATTAAGGGAAGATATCAGGTATCAACAAAGGTGGTTATATTTGTATATTCGTTGTTCTGACGAAAGACAGCAAACAATTGTAAATTTCTTTTCTGTCTAAAGTAAGAAGATGCGGTATACGCGCTATCTCAGAGTCTTTCAATGTTTAATTTTAAAAGTTTTCTGAAAAGCTCATTAGATTGAGCTCTATATTTTAAACAATCAAAACAGATGTGGTCCAGGTCACCGATTTTATCATAGACTTCGCAAAGATCACTCTCAAGTATTTTTATTTTAAACAAATGTGCTGGATAACACGCGTGGCCAAACTTCATTCTGCTGATAATAGTTATACTTTTTCGACTGTAATCGTACTCATTGTACCAAGGTTTTCTCCTTAATTTCGTTTCAAGCCTGGTGTAACGTGTTGGATTTGTAAAGCTGTACTCTTGCCATTAATATGACCATTTCTTCATCATTATCTGTTTTGCTATGATTATTTGTTCATCTGTGGTTAATTCGTTATTTATTTGTTCCCCTATTACTATGCTTTCTTTGACAATTTGATCTGCAATTTCATTGTTTGTTATTCCTGCGTGTGCTTTGACCCAGAAGAATTTTATATATTTATTTTGATCTTGTAAATGTTTAAGTACTGCTTGCATGCTAAAAATAATGTCATTGGTTGTGTTTGAGTTTGATTTTAAAATTTTAAGAACGGAAAGTGAATCGGAAAAGATTATAGCATTCTGATCCTCTTCCTGATGAACACATTCTAGTGCTTTTAGAATTGCTATTGCCTCAGCTGTGAAAATAGATGTGTTTTTGTTTAACTTATATTTTTTCTGTATACGTTTAGGTATTACGAAAGCGGAACCTGTACCATCGGTGTTTTTTAATCCATCAGTGTATATAGTGACGTAGTTTGGATGTTCCTCTAAAATTTGATTTATGACTATACTATTAAATGATGCTAACTCCAAATAAAGGGGTACATTCACATCATAGAAAACAAAGTGATCAAAGTAGTCGGTCGCTACCTTTGTTTGTGGTTTTAAGGTCACGTTTCTCACTCCATCACAAATAGGAGGAGAGTTTTTATGAATCCAAAAAGGCTTAGTTAGGTCGTATTCGTTTAACTTATATATGCTGCTAATGAATGGTGAGTTTTTGTTTATGGCGAATGTTTATGAATGGCGACTTAATAATCATTTTTTCATCTAAAAATGATCTTCTTAGTTCTAATGGAGGTTCGATTGCTTCAGCTCCTAACGGTTCAACTGGTGTAGATTTCATTGCTCCAAGACATATTCTGAGTGATTTGTTTTGTATAATATCCAGCTTACGTAGATTTGTTTTATTGGCTGTTCCATAAAGTGTACAATCATAATCAATTATTGATCTTATGGAAGCTTTATAGAAGATTAGAGCTGTTTGAGGTTCTGCACCCCACCAAGTTCGCGTTCGATTTTAAGAAGTTTAGTCCTTTATTGCATTTTGTCTCTATTTGTTCAATATGAAGTTTCCAGGTCTATTTTCTGTCTAATGTGATTCCTAAGTATTTGACATTGGCATCCACCGGAAATTCTATACCATTTATTGTAATTTTCTGCATCGGTTTCATGTTATGCCTGGTGAAGATTATAAGTTTGGATTTTTCTGCGGAGATTGCGGAGGTGTGTAAATTAGTAGTATATATATTAAAAAGTAATGGTGCAAGGACAGATCTTTGTGGCAAACCTAAATTTGCAGTTTGGTATTTTACTGGGCACCTATAATGTCCTCTGAGCCCTACTTGCCTGTTTATAAATAATTTGCATATCGTGTTAGCAACTTCTTGAGAGATTTGTAGTTTCATCATTTTTTCCCGTAAGATGAACCAGTTGACATTGTCGTAGGCACCTTTAACAACTAGAAAAATCGTTCCATTATACTCGTTTTCAGTTAAGCCTATTTGTATGTCTGTAACTGAGTGTTTCACCGCATCTATGGTGCCAAAACCTTTTTTAAAACCATATTGTGTAGTTGGCAGAGCGCCGGTTGTATTTAACCACCATTCCAATCGGTTTTTAATTATTCTTTCGAAAACCTTGAGTATACATGGCATAAATGCAATAGGTCTATATAAGTCACATAGGTGGGGGTCCTTGTTTGGTTTGTGTATTGGTATTACAATAGCCATTTCTATTCTTCTATACTTTCCCCATTGATCCAGATATCATTTAGAATTTTGATTAGAAACATCTTGGCATTGTTTGGTAATTGGAATATCATAGGATATCTAAAATCATCATATCCAGGTGATGTATTCTTTCTGTTTTTTATGATATAATTTAATTCTGGTAAGCTAATTGGTTGACTAAAAATCTTATGGTTGGTGTTATTTTGTCTTTGTTTTGAGAAAATGTGTGAGGTATCATCCAAAGCATTAGCTGGTGTAATTTTATCTAAAAATTGTTCTTGCCAATCATAATTCCCCGATGTATTACCTTTCCCATATATCCTATTCATTTTTCTGGCCTGAGTCCATATGTTTGTCAATGGTGTATTTAAGTTTTCGCACCAGAGCTGCCAATGTAGTTTAGCTTTAAATTTTAAAAACTTTTTTGTTTTTGAAATTTCGTTTTTACATTTCACATAATTTTCCATAGTGCTTTGTCGCTTATACGTGTTGAGCATTTGTTTTTTTTAATAGCCTCTTCGCAGCTTTGATCCCACCATGGTGGAAGAAGAGTTTTTTTGTTCAGTTTAAAGGGTTGGTAAATGGGTATAGAGGCATTGGCTGCCTTATTTACCCCTTCAACTAATAAGCTATAATTATGTTCCGCGTTATTGCTATTTTTAATGTGTTGTGAGAAATATGTATTCGCAACTTCTTGATATAGACTCCAATCTGCTTTATTCAAATTCCATTTCGTTTTTGGATGTATTATGATGTCTTTACTTTCCATGCCTTTGTTAATTTCTATAATAATTGGAAAATGGTCTGAACCCAGTTACATCAGGTAAAGTTTCCCATGCACAATTAATTGCTATATCAGGAGTTGCAAAAGTTAAATCCACGACTGAATTATTCCCATTAATTGTGAACCTTGTAGGTGTTCCGGTGTTAAAAAGTACTAACTCCGTATTGTCTGACTCGGTTATAATTTGCGAACCTTTGGTGTTACTTTTGGATAATCCCCATGTTGAATGATGCGCATTGAAATCACCTCCAAATATACTATTTGACTTGGTACAGTTAAGAATTGCGTCCCAATCGGCAGTTGTTGTTCGTATGTCAGGTGGGCAGTATAATGAGAAACATGTTAGCGTTATTTCACTGTTATTCAATATTTGTATACCACACATTAAAATATTTTCATTACAATTTTTTTTAATTGGAATTTCTTTAAAACAGAATACATTTCTGTCAAGGATTGCCATACCTGCATAACCATCATTTCTATCTTTCCGAATAATATTATAACCTTTGAAATTATATTGTTTATCTGGCTTAAACCATGTCTCTGAAATTAAGGCAATATCAATTATATTTTCATTTAAGCATTTAAGTAAACTCAGTTTATTAACTACAGTCAATTGCGCATTCCATTGTAAAATCTTTATTTTATTTTATTAGCCATTACTTAAATTTATTGAATTTGTTAATTTTATCATAAATGTATGCTTTATCTAACTTTTCTAAATCGCTAAAAGAATCAAACTCTTCGAGTACACTTTAAAAAATATTGAATAATATGTTTATAAATTCATCTGTATTAGGATCCGGATCGGCACTGTGTAAAATATTTGAGGGAAGAGGTCTTTTTGGACCAAATTCAAAAGGGAACATAGCTTCAAGTGAAGGAGATTGGGCTTTTCTTTTTTTAAAACGTGAAGAAGTTTCAGGTTAACTTGGAGGTACTTTTTGTGATTGTTTTTGGGTATTGGATGAGGATGGTTCAGGTATATGTTTGGTGTTAGTTTGACTTGGAAGAGGTGGAAAGCTTTCATTATTTAGCATACCTAATACTTCAAAACTATTCCTTGTACTAACAGCAGATGTATAAAAGTTTTTTAGACCGTCCTTTGCTTCTAAGAAAGTTAAATTTTTTTCGGCCATATGTCTTTTAATTTCGTTTTGTTCTTTAAATTTTGGACATTGTTTGGAAATGGATTTATGCTCATAATTTTTACAGTGTATACAATAACTGTCTTGTTTGTCTCTACAGTTATGATCATCGTTTTTCTCCTGTCCGCAGTTAATACATCTGGTTTTTGTACTGTTACAATTACGAAATATGTGTCCATGTTGCAAGCATTTAAAGCATTGCATAACTTTATGCACATAGCGTTCTACGGAACAGGCAACACTGTTTATGTATACATATCTGGGTAAAATGTTTCCTTCAAAAGTAAGTAATACCATTTGACTGGGGACATATGCTTTTACCCCATTTAAATTAATTTTCCTTTTAAGTCGAGTGACTTCCGTTACTGTTATATTGGATATTATATTATCAAAAAATATTCATTATTAAAAGCAGTATCTGTGTTTCTTATTATGCCTTTTTCGTTGAAGCAAATTATTTGGAATATATGCTTTTAGTTGTTCCTCTTTTAAATTTTCATTTTTACTAAATTATTTGCATCTTTGGGGCTTTTAACTTGTACTCTTACCCTATCTCCCTACTCTGTCAATACTAAGAATATTTTTAATTGCTAATTTTTTGTGTAAAATATGACCTACCTTCATAGGATGCAGTTTGCCAATATTTTCTTCATTTCTTTTTTCAATGAATACATATACCTTATCCGTTTAGAGAAGAGATAATCTTTTTGTAGATTAAACAGCTTACTTCCTTTTTTCTGTTCCTTGGACTGTAGGCCATTCTTCCACTTGGTCCATATTTTTGGTCCCCCCCCTTTGTCAGGGGGAGAGTTTTCATCCATTTTTTGTAAACTACCACTACATACACACAAACAACAATAATAAACTCTAAAAAACACAAAAACTGGGTTTATTTGCCCGGAGTGAAATTGGTTTAATTATTAATAGTCACTGTTTTGTATAAACTTAATGAGGTCGCTGGTTAAATGATATTCGATAAATAATAATAACGAAAAAATGAAATAATTTGTTTGTAAATCATTTAGCGAAAAATAGCAAATATAACTGTCAATAAATTAGGAAAATAACTGGTCTTACTCATTATTGATGTTGGTACAAAGAATATAGACTTACCCCTTTGAAATATTGGAATCGTAGCCAAGGAAATCTCGTGGTACGTCGGGACGCCCGCCGACGCGGCTCTATGGCACGAGAGCCAACAAACTTGTGCGTTTCGTTCGCTGTCTTGAGATGAAGTGGCTTGAGTTGAGACTTAAGACGGTCAGAAACCACCCTCTGACCACGCTTCGAGGTGGTCGGTAGCAAGAGGACAAAACCCATAAATAACTCTATTGTATTGTTAATTGTGAACGTAATACGAAACCGTACACTTGTGTATTGGCGACACAAGACAAAAGAGAAGTCAAATTCTCCGCACTTAAACATAATACATGAGACAACCAGTTTAGCAATTTAACAGGAAACAATATATTTTACCAAAGTCGTTAGAATAGTATTGAATTAGCTAACATTACAGTACCGTAACAGAAAAATATTAAATGTAAAAATAAGAAAGAAATAGTACATATTTTCCCAAACATTCTCTCGCGCCAAAACGAATGTTTTTAAGAAACAGCTGACAGTATAAGTATTAAGAATAGACATGAAAGATCGATATACTAATAAAGAACTAAGTAAGAATAAAATATTAGTTGACAAATAAGCGGCGGTCCTATTTTGACCACAGATATTGTTGGATGTCGTCTGACCCCTGTGCTCAGATTAACAACGCGTACAATGCCCTCAATTAGAAAAGAATAGCGTCGAATCAGTAGAATTTTTCGACCGACTAAACTAGAAAGACTGTGTCATACACAATACCGTTGGCCCCCTTTTCCTATAAGAATTCCGTGGGGTGCGAAAAGACAAGAAGAAGAATAGCGTCGAAATCTCGGCGTAATGATATTTCGACGAGCTCCACGGTAGGAAAATGCCAGTTCGGTGAAAATTGAAATATTGTGCCAGTGGAAAACACGACTAACACAATCAGAGAGGTGTTGATTAGAAGGCATTTGATGCCGAGTAAAGTGTGGTATCAGTTCTTGTATGTGTTTAATACGTTGCCAATTTGGGGTAGAAAAAATTAGCTCAAGAGAGCGCAATCGTCGATATCGGAATCGAAATATCGGAAGATCGGACGAACAACCCTTTGAACAAAAGTGACTAGATCAGCCAGCAATATGGCTGCCAGGAGTTCCAATCTTGTCGAGACAGAGCGAGCATGAAAATTGGACTAGACCTCGTTGACAAAAGTGACTAGATCCGTCAGCAGTATAGCTGCCAAGAGCTCCGATCTCGCGATAGATGTTCCCTGTATAGAAATAACACCAGAAATGTAACACATACAAGTAGAGAGGTCAGATGTCATCTGTTCAGATGTTTCATCATCCCAGGATACATTGAAGTACCACAACGGTTTTAGACACGTTTGACTTGCAAAAAGACATGGAAAATGAATGAAAACAAGAGGATAGATGTTGTGAATATATTAAAAGGTTCAATATTTATAACACTTACGGATTTAATTTATTCTTTATTTATATTAACTTATCTGACAAATTTATTTATATCCGTACGTTACAAATTCGCGAGCGCGGGTTCAGAATTAACTGTTCCTTCCAAATCAAATGTCCTTTATATATAGCCATTGCCTTTACGCTAGAATCATCGAACAGCCTTCTCGATTTGCGGCGAAATTATAACGGTAAGGCAAACGGGTATTTTTTTACATCGGCTCGACCGTTTCTGGAAGGTCCATTCAGGTAAATTTCTTGCCGGCTAATAGAATACTCTCGTAAAATCTAAAAACAGAACACATTAGTCATAATTATTACGGTTATTTTAGGCCAGGATAATTATCGTAACATTGCCCCCCTCTTAAAAGATGGTTCCTCCTGGAACCTTGTCGGGACTGAAACCGGAACTGTATGCTGGTATCGGCAACTGGACCCTCTTTTACAACTTCCAGTTGTATAAAAATGACAAGGGACGGTTTTCTCTCCGCACCAGTAACTATGCGGATTGCAACAGACTAACAACGCGCTATCTCAGAGTTCCACCATATTTCGGATAACCCTCCAATCTAATTGGCGGCACTCCAACTTTGGCATGGCTAACTTTTGCACGTCGGACTCTAGTACGTGCTCTCTCAATTGAAGTAAGGCTTCCCACACATCTCGGTAGGTAGGTTGGTCACGGGCAGTGTCTTTTGTTACCAGGTAGAAAAGGTAACGTGATGCATCTTGGAGTTTCAAGGTTTTACCGGGAGCTGGCACCTGGCATTGAAGTTCTGTAACTCGACCAAACTTCCTTCGAAAGACGGATGCCAACCCTGGTGCGTCTTTGATACTGGCCGGGATGGTAAGGGCCAGCGAGTAGTCATCGGGGAGCGCGAGTAGATCTTGCTTTTCTTCAGTGGTAACACCATGTCTTGCTTTACCGGTACCTCCATAGGCACCCATGAATTCCTCAAACGTGAGGTCAGACACGTCTTGGACTTGGTTTACTTCCACTTCTTCATCTACGTCGTGGTCACCTTCGAAAGACGCCAGCCGGTTATGGTGTACTATCATCGGCTTTCCCCTCGGAATCTTGCTTATTCGGTAGATGACATCGTTGATCTTCTCCATGATGAGGTATGGACCTTCCCAAAACTGCTGCAATTTGGGAGAACAACCTTTTCGCTTCTTGGGATTATACAGCCATACTTTGTCGTTCTTCTTAAAGCAACCCTTTTCGGCTTGTGTATCGTACCGTTTCTTCATTCGGTCGCTAGCGATCTGAAGGTGGGAACGGACCAACTCATGTACATCGTCCATTCTTCTTCGTAATTCGATCACATAATCTTCACCTGCTACATCTTCTCCAGGTCGACACCCAAATTCTAGATCACAAGGTAGTCGCATTTCGCGTCCGAATAGGACTCTGGCTGGTGTCTGGCCCGTTGATTCGTTAACAGCAGATCTGTAGGCCATTGTGAAGAACGGAAGGTATTGGTCCCAGTCTCGCTGATGATCCGACACCATCTTTGTCAAATACTTGCCAACTGTCCTATTCATTCGTTCTACCATACCATCCGATTGCGGATGATACGCGGTAGTTCTTGTTTTCTTCATGCCTAGTCTATCACATATTCCTTGGAATAGATCACTTTCAAAGTTCCTGCCTTGGTCACTATGGATCTCCAAAGGCACTCCAAATCGGCTGATATATTCTTGGATCAACTTATCTGCAACGGTGGCGGCCTTCTGGTCTGGAAGTGCATAAATCTCGACCCACTTAGTGAAGTAATCCATTACTACCAACATGTACTTGCCCCCATTTTCACTTTCTGGAAATGGCCCTGCAATGTCCAAAGCTATTCTTTCAAACGGGCTTCCAACATTATATTGTCTCATAGGAGCTCTCCTTTTCCGGTGAGGCCCGTTACTCGTAGCACAAATAGTACATTTCTTACACCAGTCTTTTACGTCGTCGGAACTGTTCATCCAATAAAACCGTTCCCGAATTCGCTGAAGGGTTTTCCTTACACCAAAATGCCCTCCCGATGGACTGTCGTGTAACTGATGAAGTACTTCGGCTATTCTGCTCTTTGGGATCACCAACTGTCTTCTTTTCTCTGAACCGTCATCATTTTCCAGGACTCGTTTGAGCAAGCCATCTTCGATGATAAATGAGTCCCACTGGGCCCAATACGTCTTAACTACTGAGCATAGGTTTGATATTTCCTGCCAAGGTGGTCGACGGTTTTCCTCTTTCCATTTTCGGATTTTCTGTATAACTGGATCTCTCTCTTGTTCTTCCCTTATCTTAGTAGGCGTCCAGTCGTCGTTGACAATCGTCGTTCTTAGCACTGCTGCTTCCTTGGATTCCGTTTTGTTGCAGTGGGAACACTCTGCGGGGCATGGCCTTCTGGAAAGAGAATCAGCATTTCTGTGGCTAACTCCGGCTCGGTGCTCAATCTTAAAATCGTATTCTTGGAGTCGTTCGATCCACCTGGCTATCTGACCCTCTGGATTCTTAAACTGCATCAACCACTTAAGGGCGGCATGGTCGGTTCGGATTAAAAACTTCCTTCCATAGAGGTATTGATAGAAGTGCTCTACTGATTTAACTACTGCTAGAAGTTCTCTTCTCGTGACGCAATAATTCCGCTCAGGTTTTGAAAGAACTTTACTAAAATATCCGAGGACTCGTTCCTGTCCTCCTTGAATCTGAGACAGCACTCCTCCAATTCCCACATTACTTGCATCCGTATCTAAGATGAACTCTCCTTCTGGCAGTGGATACCCCAAAATTGGTGCTGTTATTAAATGCTTTTTCAACGTTTCAAAGGCATTTTGGCAGTCTATATCCCAGCGGTATTCTCTTGCTTCCTCTGTAAGTCGCGTTAATGGCTTAGCGATATCTGCAAACTTCTTAATAAACCTCCGGTAGTAAGTACATAGTCCAAGAAAACTTCTCACTTGATGTTTGTCAGTTGGTTTTGGCCATTCCTTAATGGAATCGATTTTTCCCTTATCCACGGCCACTCCTTCTTTACTGACTATATGACCCAGATAATTGACTTTACCTTGAAATAGCTGGCACTTCTTGGGGTTTAGCATCAATTGGGCAGCTTTAAGTCGATTAAAAACGTTTTCTAAATTCCTCAAATGATCTTCGAATGTCTCCCCCAAGACGATTATGTCATCTAAATAAACCAGGCATGTTTTCCAAGATAACCCTCTCAACACATTTTCCATAAGCCTCTCAAATGTCGCAGGAGCATTACAAAGTCCAAATGGCATAACGTTGAATTGCCACAATCCAGATCCTGTGGTGAAGGCTGTCTTTTCTTTATCGACTGGGTCCATTTCTACCTGCCAGTATCCAGACTTCAAATCTAAAGTAGAAAACAATTTACTTCCAGCCAATGTGTCCAACGTGTCATCGATCCGAGGCAGAGGATAACTATCTTTCTTGGTAACGTTGTTCAGCAAACGGTAATCCACACAGAACCTCGTCGTTCCGTCTTTCTTCTTAACCAGGACCACCGGAGAGACCCATGGACTCGTAGAAGGTTCTATCACCCCGTCTTTCTTCATTTCCTGAACAATCGTTTCAGCTTCCTCTCTCTTCGCCTGTGGTAATCGTCGAGCTGTTTGACGAATTGGCTTAGCATTACCAGTATCAATTTTATGCTTAACAACGGTAGTTCTTCCCGTCTTTCCTCCTTTCGGTACGAAAATATCACGATACTGCCGAAGAAATTCCCTTAATTTCCTTTTCTCCATCTGATTTAGAGACTGTCCTGCAACTGCAACCATTTGGTCGAATTTGTCGTTGGAATTATCAGATGTTGTCGCCTGACGAATTATGGATGTCACAGGTACACAAGTTCCTACTTTTGTCTCTTTCTTTATGGTCACTGGGTAGTCGTTGACATTGATAAGTCTCACAGGAATTTCTTTAGCCGAAGTCACCAATTCCTTTCCAATTATGATTCCACGGCCAACCTCATCGTCGTGGTTCCAAGGCTCCATCATAACAGGTCTCCCTTCGTCTACAATTCCCTGTAGTCGCGCTACTATGATCGTTTCGCTTCTCGCAGGCACGACTGTATCTTCTGTAATGGCTGCTTGCACAGTGTTGTCATTATGTGGATGGAGAAATACCTCCTCGTTGCCAACTTTAATTACCTTATTCTTAAAATCCAATTGGAATCCATGCATATTCATTACGTCCATTCCTAATATAACATCCTCTTCGATGTCAGCAACTATAACAGTATGGACAAACTTTTCTGCCCCAATTCCCAATTGTACCTGGATTTCTCCATGAATGTTGGCATTTTCGCCTGTAGCGGTCCGAAGTCGTAACCTCGTTGGTAACAGTTTCTTTCGGCTGTTTATAACTGTCGGGCGTATAATGGTTCTGGTCGCTCCGGTATCCACCAACAACGTATGCTTTTTACCATTTATGTCTCCATCTACATATACACTATCTTCACGACATTTCAAAGAAGCTATTAGTATGAGAGGGTCTTTGGAAAAGTTCTGGGTCGAAGCTGCCCCCCTAAGGCTGACCCGTTCTAGTTTTCCTGATGGTGAGTTTCTTGATTTGCGTCGTACCTAGGGTGCTTACAGGAGCTTCGTACGTGTCCTATTTCGCCACAATTCCAGCATCTGATGGTCTTCGTTTTCTTGTATGTCATGCTTTTCATCATATTAACGAGCTGGTCAAGTTTATCTTCATCTCCTTCCTCTTTTACAGTCCTAACTTTACTGTACCCGCCAGAGGCCTGCGTAGCTGACTCGTATTCGAGGGCGGCGGATAGGACATCAACCAGCGTCTTGTGACGAGCTAATCGCAGTGTTCTCTGCATTTCATGATCACGAAGACCATCAATAAACGTTTTGAACGGCCAATTTTTCCATCATGTCTTCGGGAGCTGTTGGATAAGCATATCGTACTAATCTGGCAATATCTACCTCATATTCTTGAAGAGCCTCATCTTTCTTCTGTCTACGATTTTTAAGCTGTGACTGATATACATGCTCCAAATGTTCGTGGCCATATCGCATATTTAACCTCTTCTTCAGTTGTTCGAAATCATCGGTCTCCTCTACGGCTATGGTCTGAAGCACATCTAAGGCATCTCCTCGAAGGGCGATAGTCAGGTTTACAGCCTTTTCTTTTTCAGACCATCCATTTGCTCTTGCGGCTGATTCGAACTGTTTCATGTAGTTGTTCCATGATGATTTTCCGTCGAAAGTTGGGACTTTAACATGAATAGAACCTCCACTTCCTTCAAATTTCGGCCGTGTCTCCAACTTAAATTTCGTCTCGTCTTCTTTTATCTCCACTGTAATCGGATTGTTACCTCTCTCTGCTGTCCCTGTTTCCTCCATCTTCCTTTCCATCTCTTTCCATATCTTTTCTTCGAAGGCCAACATATCGGCAGCAACTTGGTTTTTTAACGAAGACACTCTATCGTCAAGAGCAGATATCTCTGAAGTGACTTTAGAGATGTTAGCAGAAACTTTGCTTTCCAGAGAAGAAATCTCGTTAGAAACTTTGCTTTCTAAAGAAGCGATGTCGCCGGATACTTTGTTCTCCAATGATGCGATGTCGCCGGAAACTTTGGCTACATCACCAGAAACTTTGGCTACATCACCAGAAACTTTGGCTACATCAGAAGAAACTTTCGAAATCGACGAGAGGACAGCATCATGCTTGTCTTCAAATATATAAGTTTCTGGATCTAGTCCTTCTTCTAGCAAAGCGTTCTTTAGTCGTTGGACTAACTCAGCCTTTTTTCCGGTAGAAGCTAATTCTCTGTCTTCGAGATGTCTTCTTAAATTCGTCACTGTGAGCTCATAAATCGTAGCCATTTTCACAATTTATTTTACGTATTCACTTGTATTATTATTATAAGTCTAATTTATGTTCGATCTCACTCTGACACCATTTGTTGTGAATTTATTAAAAGGTTCAATATTTATAACACTTACGGATTTAATTTATTTCTTTATTTATATTAACTTATCTGACAAATTTATTTATATCCGTACGTTACAAATTCGCGAGCGCGGGTTCAGAATTAACTGTTCCTTCCAAATCAAATGTCCTTTATATATGCCATTGCCTTTACGCTAGAATCATCGAACAGCCTTCTCGATTTGCGGCGAAATTATAACGGTAAGGCAAACGGGTATTTTTTTACATCGGCTCGACCGTTTCTGGAAGGTCCATTCAGGTAAATTTCTGCCGGCTAATAGAATACTCTCGTAAAATCTAAAAACAGAACACATTAGTCATAATATTTACGGTTATTTTAGGCCAGGATAATTATCGTAACAATAGCAACAAAAATACGACTGATTTACAAACGAATGGCCCGCTTTGTGAACGGTTTGTCCAAGGGACAAGAAGAATGAGAAAAGAAATCAGTCGTAGGATTCCATTTTAGGCCCAGTACCGTAAAAATGAAAGGTTCCTCTTTGTCAACGAACAACATGTCAAAATGCCTAAGCCAAAGCCTGAAAATAATTAGAGATGGTTGCTGACGTTGTCAATTTGTCTAGCGTAAAACCATCGAGCTTTAAAAGCTAAGCGAGTGCTCACTGCAGAAGGTGAGTAGTATCAAAGAGAATCACTTGTAGCGTGATTCTGACGTAAGTGCGTCGAGATGGCTGCTGGCCCACTGCCTAGCGGAAAACCATCGAGCATTAAAAACTAAGCGTTACTCTTGTAGAGTTTATGAGCGAAAGAAAACGAAGAAGTACCGTTAGTAACGATACGTAGTAAAAACTCTTGGAGAGGTTTAAAAAAGTCCGATCTCCAGAGAACCCCTTTTATAGTTCCAAAATTCCTTATTTACTTTAATTTGCCGATACGTTTGCTCTATATCGCAAATAAAACAACAACGAAGATATCGAAAATTAAGTAAAGAACGAGATGCCCTTTTAGGACCAGTATCAAAAGCGTCGATTAGCGACACACCTCGAACGTCATATAGATTGGCGTCGAAGCTAGTACGAATTTTGGATAAAAGAAGCGAAATAAAAATTTGTTTTTTGAAAGCTGTGTGAAAGTTATAAGAAATAATCGATTTAAAATCGGATTCAGAAACCGGCATCATATGTTGAGAAGTAACAAAATCTTCCATGAATGCAACATATGTCTCTTTGAGATTCGGAAGTTTCCTGAAGCGATTCTCTAGCATACAAAATGAAGATATGCATAAGAATAAAGAATAAGTAGCGAATATAAACAAGAGAAAAAGATAAATAAAGAGGATTGGGTTGTAAAAACGGTGGAATAACAGAAAATCGGCTTGTTAATTTTCGAAAAATTAACAACTGAGAAATATCCTTCACGAGCTTCGTCGTGTTGGGACAAAACTAACAGGTGCCTACTCTTTCCGGCTTCCCAAAACCTTTGTAGAAAAGATCTATGTTTGTATACATAGAAGTAATGAAAGAGGTGAAATAAAATATAGAATAAGTCGTAGAAACTCGCCCTTATAGAACATAATTGAAAATGATTTCTAAGACCACAGGATGATTTGGTTCGCCAAGAATTTTGACCAAAATTTACGAAACGAAAAACCAATTCAACCCCTATGAGTATATCTATAAGATCTGATTACTAAAATGCGTGATTTGGTAGATCACGGAAATAAAATTGGCTGTGGAGCCTGTATCTAGCAGGATACGAATTATAAGAATGATGCGAAAACATATTTGATCTGTATCAACTATGTGGAAAGAAATAGACGAGGACATTAAATGTGGTTGTGAAGCAAAATAGAAATGTTAGTATTTGAAGAAGTGGTTGTCTAAAGGAACAAGATGAATTTGAGCGTTGGTTAACAAACGAAGCAAAAGCGAGACCGTGATTCGCAAACCGTGCAATTCGTCGTTTCGAATGAGGTGGAATCAGGCCACGTACACAAGAATGATGTGGATTAACCAACGAGAAAAGTTCTTGAAGCCGCTTAGTCCCAAAAAATACAAACATTTACATGAATAGTGAGAACCAGAACACAAAGCACGAAATAGACGAGGACATTAAATGTGTTTGTGATGCAAATTAGAAATGTTGGTATTTGAAGAAGTGGTTGTCTAAAGGAACAAGATGAATTTGAGCGTTGGTTAACAAACGAAGCAAAACGCGAGACCGTGATTCGCAAACCGTGCAATTCGTCGTTTCGAATGAGGTGGAATCAGGCCACGTACACAAGGATTATGTGGATTAACCAACGAGAAAAGTTCTTGAAGCCGTTTAGTCCCAAAAAATACAAACATTTACACGAATAGTGAGAACCAGAACACAAAGCACGAAATAGACGAGGACATTAAATGTGTTTGTGAAGCAAATTAGAAATGTTGGTATTTGAAGAAAAGATTGTCTAAAGGAACAAGATGAATTTGAGCGTTGGTTAACAAACGAAGCAAACCGTACAATTCGTGATTCGCAAACCGTACAATTCGTCGCTTCGAATGAGGTGGAATCAGGCCACGTACACAAGAATTATGTGGATTAACCAACGAAAAAAGTTCTTGAAACCGTTTAGTCCCAAAAAATACAAACATTTATATGACTGATTAGAACCAGAACACAAGACACATTTAACACCTTGATTAGTTACCTTAGAGTGCTTTGTGGCACTAACTAAACCACAAGTAACGGAGATTTTATCAAAATATTGAAATAAGACAGCGATTATCAAAAGCGAGTAGAAGAAGACAATAAATTCAATCGAAACAAGGTTGTGAGATTTATGAAAATCTAGCCTGGCTACGAATAATAATGAAGGCGTGTGGTTTTGATACTTGAATGCGTTTCATAGGGCTCCTTAAATCTAGAGAATGCCGAGTATGGCGCGAAAAGTTGCATTTGTTCATTTTGTTGAGCATTGTAAGATACAAGCACGAAAGAGAGGACAATGCAGACATAAACAAGACGTACAGAATGAGTTGGAAAGTATTGTACAAGTAGAACAAAAATAATTCATAAAAATCAACACAAAAATAATGTAAATATGTATAAATAAATCACAATAAAACACAATAAATCGTAAATGTAATTGTATATATGTATAATTAATGTATGATATTAATCAAAATATATATAAAAGTATTTTACCTACTGAAATTATGAATTATATAAATAGAAATAAATTTAAAAATTGCTGTGTAAATATGATCCAATTCAATTATGTAAATTAAGTTTAAAAATAATGCCGAAGGACCGATTTAAAGTTAAATTGAAAAGAAAAAAAAACAATTAAAATGAATTAATTTAAACACAATGAAATTAATTGAATCAAAGTCAAAAAAAAATATTATTTATCATCCGGTCGAAGTGGCCAAATGTTTTGTATAAAACTTAATGAGGTCGCTGGTTAAATGATATTCGATAAATAATAATAACGAAAAAATGAAATAATTTGTTTGTAAATCATTTAGCGAAAAATAGCAAATATAACTGTCAATAAATTAGGAAAATAACTGGTCTTACTCATTATTGATGTTGGTACAAAGAATATAGACTTACCCTTTGAAATATTGGAATCGTAGCCAAGGAAATCTCGTTGGTACGTCGGGACGCCCGCGGACGCGGCTCTATGGCACGAGAGCCAACAAACTTGGTGCGTTTCGTTCGCTGTCTTGAGATGAAGTGGCTTGAGTTGAGACTTAAGACGGTCAGAAACCACCCTCTGACCACGCTTCGAGGTGGTCGGTAGCAAGAGGACAAACCCATAAATCACTCTATTGTATTGTTAATTGTGAACGTAATACGAAACCGTACACTTGTGTATTGGCGACACAAGACAAAAGAGAAGTCAAATTCTCCGCACTTAAACATAATACATGAGACAACCAGTTTAGCAATTTAACAGGAAACAATATATTTTACCAAAGTCGTTAGAATAGTATTGAATTAGCTAACATTACAGTACCGTAACAGAAAAATATTAAATGTAAAAATAAGAAAGAAATAGTACATACTTTCCCAAACAGTCACAAAAAACTAGTCTAAATCTCTATTTAAGCACCTGTAAATATACGTCTACTCGCTATGAATGATCGAACAAGACTCAAATTTACGTTTAAAGTAAACGTAAAATAAAATCATAAGAATAACTTTTGCCTTGTTATAACTCAAATTATTAAAAAAACAGTTTTAAAGTGAAAAAGGCATTTTTTTATATGTTTAAAAATTGTTATACATAGGTACTCGTATATAGGTTGCCATGGAAAATTTTCGGTAAACTTTTCAGCATAGCATATTGGCATCATAATAATATCGATTAAAACAAGTTTAAACATGCAGGTATGAAATTGAAAAAGTATATATTAATCATAAATATTTACGTTTTACAATAAAAATTACCGCAAATATTACTAAAAAAATTGTTTAAACAAATTAGATGGTTTATTTAACAATTTAATTATTTAAATAATACATATTCGCAATGAACTCAAAAAGTACATAAAAATAAAAAAACAAACGTCAAAATTCATAAACAAGAAACAGTTAACAGCTCCTTCCCCCTCCCCCGCTCGCACAAGTTTCAAAGCTGGCCGTTTTTGAGGCTTAGTGAATGATTTAATTAAAATGCAATATTTTTCGAATTTTGCACATTAAATCTTTAAAGCATGATCTTTCAGATGCCACTAATAATATTTCTTAATTGTTATAAACAAAGCTGCTATCAATTTAAAAAAACTGCACTAACTTAGTCCCAAAGTGTTCAAGGACAACTTTTTTTTATTTTGAATTTGTAAAAACACACAGGCTTTCTAAATATAAAAAATAATTTTCTTGCCGGTAATGGTTAAAGTTATTTTAATTGTTTATAAGCAAAAAATGTTTTTGCAAAATAATTTTTCAATATTTAAATTTAGTTTTGCTCATTTTTTTTTAAATAATAATAAATCATAAACATGTTTTATTTCTTTACTCTTTTTGGAGTACCAGAAACTGAATACAAATTTTGACCATGATGAACGGCAGGTGGAATGCATATTTTAGATTCCCTTGCCGAGTAATTCATCAAGCTGTTTGCTTTGCAAGTTGTAGAAGGCACAGTGGTAAAAATTTGAATTCAGTAGTCAGGTAGGAAATCGTATGATTTCTCTTGTTATTAAATGGCGTTGTTAAGTCTGTAAATAGTTATTTCGATAATTATTGACCTACGACGGGATAGATTTTGTTTCGATTCAGAGCAGTGGCATATACCGCTCTGATGAGACCTTAAGAGGTCGAAATACGTATAAACGGCTTGCCGCTGCCCTGTATCGAAACAAAAATATAATACCATCATTATGTTTTATTTCATAATAATTTTATCAATCGATAATTATTTTTCGAAAATTGCATATAATTAACTATTTAACATATTGAGGAGAGGTCTTATTTTGAATCCTATGACCTCTTTATCTATACATGTATTAGCAGTGAAATGTATAAATTTCGTAAATTTCAAATAATGAGTTCTTCATATACATTTTTTTATAATATCTATACCTAGATCTTTCTCCTCACTCCAACAATACCGCTCAGAGAGTACTTGATGATATCCAGAGAATAAAAGAACACCAATGAATGCTTTGAGGTCAGCTGAAGAAAATATAAAACAAGGAGTATTTTTACTATTTATATATCGAATTGTTTCTTCCACAATGTGTTCCAATAAACGATTTGCAAAAAATTTTTCAAAAATGTCAACAGTAGTTTTGGTTAGTAGTGGAAGTTTTGTGTAAACTGCTAAAATTTTTTTCCATTTAAATTCCTCTTCTATAAGATAACGTCTTTTTTTCGATACTGTTCTTCAGAATATTTGACGGCGCAGATTCATTATCATAGACTCATCGATTTTGGATGATTGTATATTTTTTGATAATTTGCATTTTATTACCAATTCTGTGGGTACATCATTTACTTCCACTGTTCCTAGTAAATCATCATGGGTTTCACTCTGAGATAGCGCGT
>NW_027313915.1:0-18928 GCF_040954645.1 Diabrotica undecimpunctata
CGCGCTATCTCAGAGTTGTAACTTTAACAATTTAATTAGAAATCTCAAAATGTAATATCAGAAAAGGTAATCTACAGCAACAAAGTAATATTATGCCTTGCCTACAAGAAACATCTTATACAGTTAACAATTACGCTGATTTTTTTCTGTTTGATCAGGATGATTCGCGAAAACCAGTGCGAAACAACTAAACAAAAACGGTATAAAATTCCTACTCACCAGTTGTACGACATTTATCCTTACACCCTTTCGTCGCACAAGTCCACAAAAGGCAATTCGATTTTTTTTAGAGTCCTTCGCAATTGAAATTTGAAATTATTGATAACCATAATTTTTTGTCCGCCTTGGCTCAGAACGTAATCAATTAGCAGTTCACTATCCATGTTGAAGAAACAAGGGCAAATGAAGAGAAATTTTTCTTTTCGCATGATTTTAGGTAGCTACCAATAAAATTTTGTGGAATTTCCAAATAAAAACCAATAAGACATTTAAGACATCTGGATTTGGATTATTCTGTGAAATTACCAAAACTAGCCGTTTGCTGGGATTTTATGGTCTATACCTGATCCGGGGTGCAGGTAGGCCAGTGATCAGTTTACCAATCTCTTAGGGTCTATTTTGAAAACCCTTCTTTTATGGCGGTGATGAGTTTGTACTATGTACGAGGGTATTTATGGTAATTGGTGATGAGTTTACTTGTACCCAAATTTTCAGTGTTTTGTTGTTTAATTTTGCTAATCTAAAAAGATAAGATAAAAAAAGACAAGATGTCAAATAAAAATCCCCAGATAATCCAATAAATGACAAAAGTCCAGAAATAACCAAAGAAGAAGTTATTTATGCAGTAAAATCTCACAAGGACAGAACAGCCATCGCTACTGGCCCAGACAATATCAATGTCGAAATACTCAAATTAATTGCAGATAACGAAAATAAAAACCTAGACTTGATAAAACCACTATTTAATAAGGTAATATATGACAAGTAAAATACCATCAGATTGGCTAAAATCAACTTTCGGGACATCACCAAAAAAATTCAATACCTTACAATGTGATAACTATCGAATAATAAGCTTGATGGCTCATGTTGTTAAACTATGTCTGAGAATCATCCATACACGAATTAACAAGAAGTGTGATTTTCACGAATTGACAAGAAGTGTGATGAGAGGGCAAAAACGCGCTATCTCAGAGTTTATTATGCAAGGTAAAATCCGAGGAAAGCGAAATCTGAGAAGGCGAAGATTATCCTGCCTTAAGAAGTTAAGGAAATGGTTTGAATGCAGTAGTGCAGAACTTTTTAGAGCGGCAGTCAACAGAGTCCGCATAGTCATAATGATTTCCAACCTTCGATAGAAGATGGAACTTAAAGAAGAAGAAGAAGAGATTTTCAGATGATTGACACTCAATTCGGATTTCGAAACGGTTGGAAACACGAGAAGGTCTTTTTGTCCTAAATGTGTTAACACAACGATGTAAAGATATAAATGTAGATATATATGCATGCTTCATCGATTATCAAAAGATGGTCGAAATTGTGTGAACAACCGTAATTAACGAGCATGACCTGCGAATTATCTCAAAACTGTATCACAGCATCCGAAGATATGTGAATCCAAGTAGTGGTGCTACAAGGTTGCGTCTGATCACCGCTTATATTTAATCTGTATTCGGAATCTATGTTCAGGGAAACATTAGGCAAATTCAAAGGTGGAATCGACATTAACGGAACCTGCATAGACAACATCAAGTAGCAAGCAACGCACAAGAACTACAGAATATATACGAAATAAATTTGGTAGTTCATCATAGCGGAATGTTTGTTATCTAAACGTTTCCAAGACTAAAATTCTAGTATGGTCAAAGAAACCAACAAATATACATTCGTATACTAACGAACAAATAATAGAACAGGTACGTTCCATAAAATAGTTGGAAGAAAATATCAACAGCCATCATCATCAGCCTTTTGAGTTCACTGCTGGACATAGGCCTCCCGTAAATCATTCCAATGCATTCTATCTTGAGAACCCTGAATCCATTTGTGCTGAATGCGCTTGATGTCATCTGACCACCTTGTTGGAGAACGTCCTCGATTACGATAAGCATCGTGTCTAGGTCTCCATTCCAGAATTTTCTTAGTCCACTTTTCATGTTTTAATCTGGCAACATGCCCGCCCAATGTTGTAATCTTTAAACTGCGTTAGTAACACCAGTTTTTCTCCTAATTACTGTATTTGATATTCTGTCTCTGAGGGTTATATTCAGCATTGACCTCTCCATCGCTCTCTGTGCGACTTGTATTTTATTGATTACTTTTCTGGTAAGGGTCAAAGGGTCCATACGTTAGAACTGGGAGTACACATTGATCAAGGACCTTCCTTTTCAAGCACATGGGAATATCTGATCTAAAAACTTCTCTCAGTTTTCCGTAAGCCGCCCATGCCAGTCCTATTCTCCTGTTTAGCTCCGTTGTTTGATTATCTCTTCCTAACTTAATCTCGTGGCTCAGATATATATAGCTACATACCTGTTCAATTTGCGTGCCGTTAGTTGACATGTTTTTCCCCAGTACTAGGTTGGTCATATATTTTGTTTTGGAGAAATTAATTTTAAGTCCAACTCGTGTACACGAGCCCTGAAGGCCTTGAAAAAGCTGGCAGGCATGATCTACCCAGTTTGAAATAAGAACTATATGGTCTGCAAATTTCAAGTTGTTCATAAATTATCAACAGCCAGTGTAACTCAAAGAAATCCTATCAAGAATAGAATAAGCGAGGAAAACACGCAGGAATATGACAACAATTTTTGCAAAATAAGACCTTAGTCTAGAGTTCAGAATCCGAATGATCAAATGTTACGTTTTTTCTGTTTTGCTGCATGGCTGTGAAATTGGAAAATGGACTCTAAAACAAAAAAAAATAGAAAGAAATGAATTACTATGCATAATCAAAGAGAGGATGATACAATAATTGGGTCATATGTTTAGAATTGAAAGATATGAGTTACCCCAAATCATACTGGAAGGTAAAGTACAGGGCAAAAGATCAGTTCGAAATCTTTTGTAAAGCACTTTTCAAAGCTTTAATTGCCATTTGGATCGCCAACCTTCAAAGCAAGACGCCATAAGAAGAAAAAGTGCTACAAGACTAAGAAATGTTCATTATTATAAATATTATCGTTTAATTTTGTGGTTCGTCCTATGACGATTAAGACTGATCTTTAATTTACATTTTTACTGTGTAGCTCATTAGCTTAAAATTAGCTTATTTGCATATTGTAGCATAATCTACATCGACTTTAAATTCCTTTAAACTTGGGAAAACTAACATCGCTTCAAAAAGTCCAGTATTGTGTACCCTCAAGAGAAAAAATTGTTGAGCGTTAATGGAAGGATTAGGAGTTGGACCTAATGGGCGGTGTATGTTATCCCCGATAATGACATTTTAGGGTGACAAGGAAGTATTTTGGGCTCGACCTTATTTCACTTAATGTTTCATTCCGCGGCAGGAGCTATTGAATTGCCTTGATAAATTCGTTAGTTTGTGGCAGAATTACATCACAACTGTGGAGTTTATAATTAAAAAGAGATATAACTATCATATGCGAAATATTGCTCAGGAATATTGTAGATAAGTGCAGTAAGCATTGGAAAAAATTACAAAAACCTTCAGTTTCCTTTATTATAAGATTAAAATTTTGGTAAAGTAAAGTAATTTTGATAAATGCACAGAGATGACTATCTTAACAGATAATATGAATAATTTGCTCGCATTACAAGCTGACAAATCACCATATAATATAGGTACCATATTACGATATCCAACCTCTGGTAGGAACAAGAACTTAACCCTTATCCAGGTAACACATTGTACGTACGTAACCGGGCAACTCGGTTCATTGGGTTCCTCCACTGTTCTTTAATGTAGTATTCATATTTACCCATACATTTCTAATATTCTTTTTTGATTTTTTATTAAAGGTAAATTTAAATTATCTAGATTAAAAAAAAAGGTGCTACCCTAGTATGCGATATACATCGAGTGTGCGGTCGACCTGAAGGATTTGCACAAAATAAGGAAAATGCAAGAAAACTTTCGTAGAAAAAATATTTATTCACAAGTTTTAAACATTTGAAGCCAAATAAAGACTTAATTTATAAATAAATAAAGCCTTTTAAAAATCTACTAGGCCATTTTATTTAAATAGAGGGGTTGATGTTTACGCATACCATGGAAAAAGATTGCAGTGTTGTTGCCTTTCATTCTTCTTCTTCAAGTGCCCTGTCCGTTGCGAACGTTGGCTATTAACATGGCAATTCTGATCTTGTTTGTGGCGCTTCTGAATAGTTCGACCGATGTGAGCCCGAACCACTTCCTCAGATTTTGTCTATTTTTCCTGGACAATCAATTGCAGTAGACGGTACTTATCTTGTCTCAATATGTGGCCTAGATATTCAAGCTTTCTTTGTTTAATTATATTCACGATTTCTTTCTCCTTTCCGATTCTTTGGATTACTTCTATGTTGGTGACATGTTCGGTCCAGGATATACGAAGAATGCGTCGGTACACCCATATTTCGAATGCTTCTAGTTTTCTCGTGAGCGTCTCCGTCAGCGTCCAGGCCTCCACACTATACAGTAAGATCGGAAAAATGTAGCATTTAACTAGACGTAGTTTTCGGGGAAGAGATAAATCCCTGCTTATGAGGAGCTTTTTCATATTGCTAAATGCTGCTCTAGCTCGTTCTATTCTCGCCTTAATTTCTGTGGCCTGTTCCCATTTTGCATTTACGTTGGTGCCAAGGTATACATAAGATTCTACATGGTCAATTAGTATGTTACTTGTCCGTAACTGTCGAGTAGGCTGTTGCTTCCTGCTGCTCAGCATCCACTTTGTCTTCTTGAAGTTGAGGCTCAGACCGTATTCCTCACTAACTGAATAATATCTTTCCATTACCTGCTGTAATTCGTCTATGGTACTGGCAAGGATCACCGTGTCGTCGGCATATCTTATATTGTTCGTTAACTCGCCGTTTATTTTTATGCCCTCATTTGCATTTTCCATACATTTGTTAAATATTTCTTCGGAATAAATATTGAATAGGAGTGGGGATAATATACACCCCTGACGGACACCTCTTTTGATCTGCACACTTTCAGTGAGTTCGTTGCCAATTTTTGCTCTTGCTGTTTGACCCCAGTATAGGTTTGCCACAATTCGAATGTCCTTGTTGTCAACACCTGTCTTTCGCAGAATATCTATCAATTGTTCATGATTGACATTGTCAAATAATTTTCTATATATATACAAGGATTTCCACAGTTTTCACTGTATTCCTTCACTCAACCGTTTTCTCCAATTTTTCCTGTTTAGCCAGTCCCCTTCCTGTAGGTTTTTTCTACTCATTGCTTCGTCCACCTCATCTCTGAAAGATCTTCGGGGTCTGCCTCTCTTTCTTCTTCCTATCGGGCTCCACTCTGTTATTCTATTTATCCACCGATTTTGGTCTGCTCTTCTGACATGTCCGTACCAGGTTAACCTTTTCTGTTCGATGTAGTCTATTATGTCGGAGTTCATTCCCAAAAAAAATAATAATAATTTTCTAAAATCCACAAAGCACAAATACACGTCCTTATCAACGTCTCTACACCGCTGTATAAGCACCTGGAAAGCGAAAATTGCTTCTCTAGTTCCAAGTGCTTTCCGAAAGTCAAACTGCGATCTATCAATATTTAACTCACATTTATCATATATTCTTCTATGAATGATCTTAGTGAACGCTTTAGTGACATGATTGATCAAGTTTATAAGCCGGTAGTAATCACAGATCTGGGCATTTGGTTTCTTCTGGATTGTAATAAATGTTGACTGCAGCCAGTTCTCAGCAGGGATTTTACCGCTATTATATATGTTGTTAAAAAGTTCAACTAGATTATCAAGGAACTGTTTGTCTGATTTACATAGGATCTTTAATATTTCGCAGGGTACATTGTCCGGACCTGCTGACTTATTGTTTTTTAGTGCTGCAATGGCATCTTCTATCTCCGATTTAAGGATTGAAGGTCCTGTTTCTCCTTCTCCATATTGGTGATCATCAGTCCTGTCAGATGCAAATAATTTTTCTATGTATGATTTCCATGTTTCTAAGATCGTTGATGGCTCCGAGATTAGATTTCCATCGCCATCTTTTATGCTGTTGGGTGACTTATTAAATTTCCTCTTGTTTGTCATTGATTTTATTTTTTTGTGCATATTGTAACTGTCGTATTTTCGTTCGTATTGTTCTATTTCCCTGCATTCGTTGGAAAACCATTTTTCTTTGGCTTCTCGAATTTTCGTTCGTATGATTTTGTGGATCTGCTGGTATTTTTCTGCATTTTTATTGTTGAATTTACGTCTTTCATTCATCATATCCATTATCTCATCAGACATCCATTCTCTCTTCTTCCGTCTGTCACGCTTTAATAGAGTCGCGCATGTTGTTTGGATTGCTTCCCTCGATTTATCCCATCTCTCTATTATGTCCGACGTGTTCTCGTTAATGTCGTTTATTTTCTTTCCTAGTTGTTCTCGTACTTTTATTATTATTATTATTATTACTAGTTCTTTCATTACTGTGAGAAAACCCTTCTGAGAAAAGATTATGGTAATTACCAGCTCATGTATAAAGTACCAACAAAAACAATTTTTACAAAATAAACAAAACGTACCAGTCAGAAGAACATTATTATTTTACTTTTACAAATTAATACTTTAATCAACTTATTATTTTAGTTGGGACTAAGTCACAAGATTAGCTTATTTCCAACTAGGATAGCAAATTGATATGACAAATTAAATTATTCTAAAGTATGAGGTTAAAAAAAAAATAAAAATTAAATAATTAAAGATAAGTCATTTTTTTCTGTATTGCAATACTTACAAACTTTTTTAATTATACAGTGATGGTTACACATATTTCTACTGCATATTTCACAAATTTCTTTTGTTTCCTGTCCTTTTTTGTTGGGCACATGTGACACCTTTTTCTTGTTAAAACTGGAGGTTTTTCTAGTTTTTGCTTTTTAATGTGTGGTTCAACTTCCTGTAAGCATTTTTCAATACAATGTTTTTTTTTCCATTGTAATCCCTTTGTGAGGTACGGCCTGAGACACCAATACTTGCTTACTAACATAGGAACTTATAAAACTGTCACGAGACAGCGAAGCGAAGGACTTTATTGGGCACATGTAGTTACATGCACGAATTGCTTGGTTGAAATGAAAAGATGATTCAATTCATAATCGGAACTGTGGACCTCACGTCACCGCTGGAGGGTTAACTAAGTACATAATTTTGTTTAACCCTGTAGAAATAAATATTCGAATAATACATTGTCACAAAGTCGATTAGGAGACCTTTAAAATGGGGTGTTTGATGACCTACATTTTTTGTATTTCAAAAATCGTCGATTATGTCATTACGCCAACACTGATGACGTAATGTCTGACACATATATAGCAATTGATTACCATTAAAAAGTTAAAATTGACGTGTTTAAAATTTTTTTTTATTTTGTTTCTGAAATAATGAATTTATTCCATACTTTTGCATCATACTATATAGCTGAAGAAGGTTGTACTGGAGAGGATATTATCAGCAGGATTAAGCAGGAATGAATAGCTATTCGAATGCTAATTCCTACATTATGGTAAAAAAATATAATAGTAGCACCAAACATAGAAGCATAATGCAATCCGCATATACGCAGTATGCTGCTACATCATAACCGTACTTTTTGAGCACATAAATTGTTTATTGGTTGGACAATCCGCCTTTCAGCTTTAATTTGGATACCTTCTCTTTACCTTAACAACCGTCGTTTGTCATCATTTCATAACCTGAAATTTTCTTATTATAACTTAAAATTTATGAAAAATTTAATACAAAATTATTGAAATCACATATTTTTTCTGATTTATCTCAATTCTATATTTTCTGTAAAATTTTTACAGCCGATCTAAATTTTAAACTTTTCCCTTCAAAATAGAGTTTTGACCATTGTATATATAAATCTTATATGAAATCTATAAACAATGCTCGTTCTCTATACTCATCTATTTCTATTGCTCTATTTAGAAGTCCATAAATAGAAGCTCACAGCGGACCCATAACATATCTTTACGGCAAGCGATGAGAAGCACCCTTAAGCGTCTCGTCTTCTGTGCCGGTCTGGACTGGCGTCAGGCGGCAATGTGCTGGCGCAATGCGGCGGTTGGCTTCGTCCTGTACCTACAGATAGAGATGGTCATTGTTATATTAGGTATAGGTACACTATTGGTATTGGATATGAAAAACACTTGGATGTAGGGATTTGTTGTATGAGATTGCGAAAGTTGAGCAAGTTTAGGATGACTAAATATCCTGAATAAACGAGGAATATATCGTTAAACGATATATTTTACTTAATGCCTATTGCAAAAGTTGGATTTGCCCAAATTTTATTAGCAGGTATAATAAAATAATTGTTTTGTTTCGTATATTATTTACGAATAATTGTTTCATTTAACTACCTTTAATAGTCCAGTCGTCGGCGATTTGATTTCTAAAAATGAGACGAACAAGCAAGCTGAATATATGAGAGAGAGAATGTTAACTATTGCGAAATTTTTGTCATTTTTTCCGTTCGCACGAGACCAAAATTTATTTTACACCTCCACTGATTGTTCGCTGTAAAATTTCCATTGCTAGACCCAATCATAAAAACCTATAACATGCAATTTCGATTTTGAGTTTTGGCAACAAAGCTGAGTCATTTTAAATACCTATACCCAAAAAAACGCTGGTAATTGATGGAATTTGTAGCTGAAGTTACGTAGTTTTAAAAAATTAACTTCCTCAATCGAAGAAAAGCAGTTTTAAATGTATTAGGTCGTTTGAAATTCAAACTCAAAATTTCAGACCATAAGTTTTGAAGATTGGGCTCTAATACTCTAATAATGGAAATTCTATAGTGACCGGTCAATGTGAAAAATTTTATTTGTCTCATGAGAATCGTAAAAATAAAAAAAAATCGGGCAACGTTTCTTTATTTAAAAGCTTTATAGAAACTGACTTCATTTGCGGCAAATTACAAAAAGTACCGTTCGCGTCAATAAAAACTGGTACAACTCTTATAACCGAAAATCGCGTTTTTCAAGTTGTGTAAGTTGATCTTGTCACACATGCCATTCAAATTTCTAGGTTAACGTTGCCAGTTCAATAAAATATTGTATCAAATCAACTAAAACAAGGGCTGTTAAACATTTTGGGCAATAACGCAACCTTCTCTCTGGTTATTAAATTTATTAAATACGGTTTTTTGTTGTAATTGATAATAATATTACCTATATAAAAACTTTATACATTTTTGAACGTTTTTTTTTTATTTAAATTTAGTGCAATTCCGTTATCTGTGATGGCAACAACGAATTGATTTACGAAACAAGTTTGAACACAGGTTTACATTGGGAAAAAAAGTGTATACTATATCCAGAAATTTAGTGTCTTATTATAAAAGTTATTTTAATGACAGCTGTAAAACTAAGTAATTCCTTGTAAATACTCTATTGTTGTATAATTATCACAGCTATCCAAGCTGACAGGACCAGCATATAGCCAAGTCAACTGTAGGTTAGTACATATAATCAGATCAAATATTATCATTCAAGCGTAATATCAAAAAACTCTTTTTATAAACATACAAATTTCCCATAATGATTGTATTCTTTTATGAATCATTATTTTAATTCTCAACGAAATAAAAGCGCCCAAAATTATGAAGATCTCAATTTAGTCCAATTTAATGGACCGGCCGTGGAAATTAATAAGTTTTGGGAAAACGGGTAATATCCCAAACAGCACATTAGAACTGATAAACCCGTATATACAGTTATAATGAGTAAACGTTTAACTTAATTGACCTATTAACAAAATACTTAAAATTTATATAACTTTCTACCTGTTATTTACCGTTTATTGTTTTTTTAATTTGAAGACAGTTGTATGATGACAAACTAACACTTAAAAGTCTGGTTTTGACGGAATTGGTTGTAAAGTCGTTTGAATGTTCAGTTTGTGCAAAAAATTAGTTGAGTATTGTTATAAAAGTGTTTATTTTTTAGAGTGTGTACACTTGCCGGTGAATCCACGTAGTCAAATTTA
Organism: Diabrotica undecimpunctata; assembly: GCF_040954645.1. Taxonomy (NCBI): domain Eukaryota; kingdom Metazoa; phylum Arthropoda; class Insecta; order Coleoptera; family Chrysomelidae; genus Diabrotica; species Diabrotica undecimpunctata. The sequence continues at coordinate 10,188 of NW_027313915.1, forward strand.
CCTTAATTTTATGAAACAATGTGGCGTTTCTGGAGTCCAGAGGATAATAGGGCAATTTCGCCAGTTAATGAACCGGAAGCAAATCGACAAGGAGGTGATCTCATTCAAGTATTAGAACCTGAACACCGCCAACGAATACATTAATCTACTGATGCAAAACAAATTATTGCTAATGTTTTTCAAACTCTTGTCGAAAAAAACATGGACAGTAACGAAGCCTTACATGAAACAGTAACTTTGATTAAAAAACCGTTATCCACAGTCAGAAAAATTGTAAGTAATCCTATTATACCAAGATTAATAAGACGGGATAACAGTATTTCTCGGAAGCTCGATCGTGAAGATGAAGATCTTATTCGTCGCAAAGTGTATGCCTTGTATGAAGAACAAATTGTACCCACACTAGATATATTAGTTGACAGGCTTCACGTCGACAACACTAAAGTTAAGTGCGGTAGAACAACTATATGGAAGTATTTGCAACGTATAGGGTTTAAATACGAAAAACTAGATAAAAGACAGGTACTTATGGAATCCAATCGTTTACGGATATGGCGAATGGAATATTTAAACAAAATTAAATAGTATCGTCGAGAGAATCTATCTAATATTTATTTAGATGAAACGTGGTTTGATACTCACGATACGCCATTTAAAGGTTGGGTAGATAATAGTCAATCTTGTTCAACAAAAGCGCCTTCTAATAGAGGAAAAAGAATAACGATATTCCATGCTGGATCAGTCGATGGATGGGTTCCAAATGCCTTATCTCTATCAGCTAAAAACATCAGTGATTCATGTCTCGATTACCATGACAACACAGCTTCAGATATATTTGAAGACTGGTTTAAAAATAAGTTAATACCCAACATACCCTCTAATAGTGTTGTAGTTATGGACAATGCAACATATCATAGCAGGCAATTAAATAAAATTCCCAGTTCAAGCGATACGAAAATTATAATACGGAATTACTTGTATGACAAAGATATTTATTTTCACATAGATAATACTAAGAAGGATTTATTGGACATTTTAAAAAGTTTCGCATTAAAAAAAGAATACTTTTGTGATAATTATGCCCAAAATATGAGTCATACGATTTTAAGACCTCCACCATATTACTGTATATTTAACCCAATCGAACATATATGTGGCATCAACTTAAGTCAAGAGTTCGAAGAAATAATACTTCGCCACATTTAAATGCATCTGTCCTGCATTTAATTGAAAAGGAAATACTCAAAATTGATGCGAATAGTTGGAAAAATGCAGTCTCACATATCATGAAAGCTGAGAATTCATATTTTCCTACATATAATATACAAAATATTATCATCAATTTAAAAGACGACAGTGATACTGACACAGATTTAACATAATATCTAGGTGATGTAATATTTATACACTCGTTTTGTGTGTGTGTGTGTTTTGTGTTTTATTGGCACTGGTTTTCACAACCAACTGGCCAGTCAATTTCATAACGATTTTTTTAGACTATAACTTATCACTAACTCAGGGGAGTAATGTGTAGTGTTTGTGTTAAGTAAATGTCTTGCTACTTTAGTAAATTCGACGTCATTGTCTTTACAAAGAGACGCTAATTGTATCCGACCGTCTGCGATCCCTCAGGGGAGTACCGATTTACTCATTTTAAAAGGTTCATATTTATTCATGTTGACTTGTTATGTTTAACTTTTTCCATTTCATGTCTGAAAAAAGTTGGCAAAAAATGATAAATTTCTTTATTAATAATTTTCGAAAAAAAAATTATTCTTCACTAAAGGTTGTGTATCACATAAAATTATTAATCAATAATCTTATAAAATATTAAGTGGTAGATAGGGAAAATCATAATTATTAATTAATACTGAAGAAGAAAGTGATTTTAAATTTAGATATACAAGAAAATGTTATTTTAAAATGTTTGTAGGTATTAAAAATTATGTCCAAGTTTAGATTCATGGCCTTCTAATAATTAAATAAAACATTTAAAGTAAATAAATGAATACTTTTGCATTTGTTGATTTTGTACATTGAATAAGTTATCAGTTTATGTATTTTTTTCCTTAATTATCTAGATATTTATTTAAATTAAATATGTAATATAAATGCCAAATAAAATATAAAATTCGTTAATCCGGCCCTTTTTACTATTTACCTGAAGAGGCAAATCTCTTTATGGCGTCGACTTTATCAGCGGGATACTTTTAAATTCTGCATAAGTCAGTTCTTATAATTGTGAATGAAGTTTACCAGTCTTATATGACGGGAACTGTACATACAAAATTTTTGATTTTTGTCGATAGGACACACTGATCAAAACATATTGAGTTTTTACCGTTGATACAAAGTTTAATTTAAAAAAGGGTATTTCCGTTAAGATATGCAAAATGCTCTCAATCCCAGAATATTTTTTTACGTTCTATGTGATTAAAAATAAGGCTCAGCGCTATTTTATTCTGTCAGCCCCATCCTTCTACCTCCTACACCCAAAGCCGTTAATTTCGATTTAATTTTTTTTAGGTGAGATGCGATCAATTTAAAAATTTAAAAATATTTGCACGCATTTATGACGCTTTTCCAAAATTTGTCTATTTTTCATAGACTTATAAGTTAAGTATCCATAACCTAAAAACACATTTTTTTTTTTCGAAAAAAGCGTATAACTTTTTTTTGTAGGTGTTTGACTAAAAACTATATTTCTGATTTTTGGGTTATACATATTTTAAACTAAATAAAGTCTTTACAAGATTTAAAAGTTGGGCAAAAAAACCTTTAAACCGCCTCCAAAAACCAGCTTTTTCACGGTTTTTATGGGTTTTGGCGGGGTCAAAAATATTTTTGACTTTCTATGAGAAGAAAAAATAAGACTCGGCTGAATTTGTCTGTTTTCATAGACCAGTAGGTTGGGTATACATAACCTAAAAATGCATTTTTTTTTAAAGCGTATAACTTTTTTTGGAGGTGGATGCAGATCCAATTTTTGTTATTACACTAGTATACATATATAAATACACTAGTATTTGATCAAAAATTATATCTCTGATTTTTTCAGATTTTTCTGTATGGTGTACCATCTTCAAAAATCCGAAAAACTGTTTTTTTATGAGTTTTGATAATTTGTGTCCATTTTATAGACTTTAAAATATATCAAATCAATGTTTTTTTTTTATAGATTATATATATTTTAAATTAAATAAGGTCTTTGAGACATCTAAAAATTAGGCGAAGCTCCTTTAAACAACCCAAAAAACCATATTTTTCAGGGTTTTGGTGAAAGTAATTATATTTTTTGAGATCGACAGTACCTGAATCAATTTTTTCATACTTTTACTTTTTATATAAATAAAAAATTTATAACCTAATGTATAAATAAGCACACGATGAGGAGGGGTGGTGGAAAAGCCTGGGGGTCAGATAGGTACCACTTCGACTAGCGAGGTGTGACCGGTTTGATCTTCGGACATGTGGATCCCATTCTTACATTGGTATACACATCATGTTCCTAGGGGCAGGGTTGATCACTGCGCGTGTGTGTGTGTATATAAATAACCTAAAAATGCATTTTTTTCTTCGAGGTATCTGCAAGTCCATTTTTGTTTTATTTTGTTTATTATCATAAAATATATGTCTGATTTCTTTTACATTTTTCCAAATGATGCGCTATATTCAAAAATCCAAAAAACTGGTTTTGGAGGTTTTTTTTTTATATTTTAAAGTCTATAAAATGAAGAAAATCCCCCAAAACCTCTAAAAACCAGTTTTTAGGATATTTAAAGATGGCACACCGTACGGAAAAATAAAGAGATTGACAAATTGATTGAATTGACAAACACTAATGAGTCTTATTTTTTAATCGCATAAAAAATAAAACCATGAAAATTGATTCAGGCTATGTGGATGTCAATAAATATGATTAACCTCGCCAAAACCCTTAAAAATTGTCAAAAACAAGGTTTTGGGGGGGTTTAAAGATGTTTCGCCCAATTTTTAAATATTCTAAAGCCCGCGCTATCTCAGAGTTGTATATATCTGTATATATATATATATATTAAGGGCCTGCGTAGCGCAAGCGGTAGGATGCTTGCCTCGCACGCCGGTGGTTCGGAGTTCGAATCCTACCGCCGGCAAGAACAACTAGACATTTTTAAAAAATGTCTATAGGCCCCAGGTCGACTCAGCCTGAATAAAATGAGTACCTTGGTTAAAACCAGGGGTAATAATAGGCGGTTGAAGCGTAGCACTGGCCATGTTACCTTCCTTGTATATCGTAGGCCCTAGATATAGCAGACTACCCTGCTATACTCCCAAAGCCGCAAAGCGGTATAAAACGGGAGACTATTATTATATATATATATATCTGTGTTGTTCTGGCAGAAGTTGATACGTCCAAAAAATCGTGTTTTCAACTGATATGTACTCCAAAAAGGATGTTTAACAAGGTGGCATAACTAGATATGTGCCTAAGTGAAAATAGAAGGTGTTATAGGCAGTGGCATATGTTGATATGTCGAAATTTAAAAAAGTTTAAGTAGCTAGAATATGAAATGTTATACATCCAGTAATGCTTATACCGTGGACAGAACACGTCATAAACAAAGAGGTTCTGAGAGGGATGAATACAGAAATAGAAATTTTAAATACAATTAAAACAAAAAAATTGAAATATCTCGGATATATTACACGTGGAGAGAAATACACCTTGCTCCAACTGATTGTGCAGTAAAAGATACAAGGAAATAGAAGCACAGGGAGGCGTAGAATGTCATGGCTGCGCAATCTGAGAGAATGGTAAGGATGTACATCAAAAGTCCGAATAGCTATGATGATTGTCGACCTCCACCGTGGAGATGGCACTTAAAGAAGAATAGAAGAAGATAAGGCTACGACATAACTGATTAAATACAACATCGACATTTAGGCTTTTTATCTCATCAAAATTCTCTTGAAAAACAAGAATACATTTTTTGTGGAGGAATATCAACAAAAAAAAGAAAAAACGAAAAGGAAAGAGTAAAGTTGCGGCACAGCATTTTTGTGAAATTACAGCTAACTAAAATCTAATAATTGATCAAGAAAATTAATGAGTACGAAAAAAACTGTATCAGTTTGTTTACGGAAAAAGCAGAGGCAAAATAGATATTTTACTTAAAAAAATTAAAAAATGTCCTAATGGGTTTCCACCAGCAGACAGTTGTGGATATAAAGCGACTGCAAATAAATTGAAAGATTAACGACAAATAATAAAAAACCATATAGAACAATATCCGAAATATTAGAGCCATTATTCAAGATGAGATACCTTAAAATTATACCTTCCCGGCAATCTCAATATTAAAAAATGTTCGATGAATATAAAAAAGATCGTAAAAGCAGTGGTTTTAAACGTGAATCTTACAATGTGTTTAAAAATGTTTTTAAAACAACAGGATGTAAATTTAAGAGGCCACATGTTGACACCTGTAAAACTTGTGATATTTTTACTATAAAATTAAAGCAACGACGAGAAAACTGTGTAGGAGTAGAGTAAAATCAACACAAAGAAACTGCGGATATGGGTTACTCAAGCAAACCAAATGATAAAACTGGTACTGCAGCCTCATCTGAAAAAGGAGTTCTTGTGTTTGATTTACTGCAAGTGTTTAACACACCATATTTGACAGCAAACTTTTCTTTCTATAAACGTTTACTATCGACTTATAACTTAAGAGTTAGGAATTGCAGTGCAGGCATAACTGATTGTTTTATGTGGCATGAAGGTATTGCAAAAAGAGGCTCAGAAAATATTGTGTCCTGTTTATTAAAGAAACTGTGCAGTATACCTTCTAATATGTCACACGTAATAACCTATTCTGACACTTTCTGGTCACGCTCATTTAGAGTCGATCATGCTAAAATAGAAAGAAAAAAAACTAACAGACATTCCCATAATGATTCCCCATCAGTGATATCAATTTGTTAGAACAGTTCGTGGTACGAAGCCGTTTCAAGTTCATGAATTAACACAAACATGTTTTTTTCTAATGAAGGGACTAAAATCAATTGGTTAAAAATAAGATGCATAAGATACGAAGAACCATTTGGAGCTATTAAAATTAAATTTAGTCTAGATGAAAATGACGACTTCAAGACCTTGGATTTAAGAAGAAGTAAAAGAGGAAAACCAGAGTGAATAATTATTTGTAACCATTGATACTAATTAGTTTTATCACTTATACTATTTACTGGAATGATGTACTAATACAATACATATTTGTTTTCTTAAATTTGCAAATAATTTTAAAATTTTTATTAATTTTCTTACTTTGATATGTCTCACCAAAAGAAAACAAAAATATGGCAAAAGTTGATATGTTTTTTCCCTCCAATTTTCTCCCACCTAAGTAATAAATTTTATGTGTAACCATAAGCTTTACATATAATGATGTCCATACATTTTTCTTGATTTGATCTATTTTGAAGTCTATAATATGGAGAAAATCCCCTAAAATAAAAAAAACTACAGTTTTTCGTATTTTAAGAAATGGCGCATTAATTGGAAAAATCTAAAACAAAAACAGGCATGCAATTTTTGAACAAATAAAAAAAAATTGGATCTGCAGCTACCTTCAAAAAAAAGTTATACACTTTTTTCAAAAAAAAAAAAATGTGAAGATTTTAAATTGACTGCATCCCACCTAAAATAATAAAAACGAAAAATTTACGTTTTTTATCGGAAGGAGGTGGAAGAAGGGGTGACGGGCTAAAACTGCACTATGCCTTATTTTTTAATAACAGAACAAAAAAATAAAAAAAAAGCTGGAAGTGAGCGTATTTTGCCTATATTAACGGGGGTACCTTTTATTTGAAGCGCGTAACTGACATTCGAAATCGCCGGTCGCTTCAAGTGCAATTTCTAAAAAAATGGTTTATTTTATACCAAAAGTGCTACTTATCATTTTTGTTTAAAAATATCTCAGCTACATTTCTTATTTAAATCTTTTTTTCTACGGCGTAGAAATACGTGTGGCCCTCACCACATACGAGAGGGGTTTTAACCCAAGGGTAGGAGAAGCAAACTTGTTTCGCTTTTTTTAAGGTCCCGAAACTGACATTCTCACCAAAATTTAGCTTGTTCGTATAATTTTTAGGGGTTCAGTGGCATTTTCATCTCTGACAACTGGAGTATAAACCCATGAGTTTGAATTAATGAATTATTATTGTACCCATTTATAGTCCTGTGATTATATGGTATGAGATTTTTTCTGATATAACAAACCCTTTTGATACTTGGCAAGATCCTTTTTTAAAAAGAACGAGCAGTGGTTCTTGAGATATAACCGGTCAAATTTGACCGGCATTTGCGACGAAGTTATAAACAATAGGATGATAAGCTTTAAACTATTACCTTTTTATTTCATAGTTCTTTCTCAATAAAAATATCTGTATTTTTAAGATATTTATAAACTATTATTATAATAATAAAAACAATCGGTATTGCACTTGAAAAACTCCAAAAAACTTAGGTTAAAGAAAATTTAATCTTAAACTCGGATTCCAATCAAGCAATTTTCTTCATTATAAATCCAACGTAAATTGAATAGAGACACCTAAAAACGCATTTCCAAATCCCAACAATGCTTTAGTTTTGTTATAAATAAATAAATTTATTTATACGCTAATCGTCAGAGACAAAAATTTCACTAAACCTCTAAAAATTATACGAACAAGCTGAACTTTATTTAGAATGTTAATTTTGGAACCTCAAATAATGTGCAAAAAAGTTTACTACTCCTATTCCCCGGCTTCCCCCTAAAATCACCCCCCGTCTTAGAAAAGAGAAACGGAGAAACTAAGAAAAATCTGTATGTCAAATGTCACAAAAAATTTTCACATTCTAGAACAACAATGATTTTATGTAGTAGGGGAGAGTTGCCCAAAATGGGGACCCCATCACATTTTGTGACATAAAATGAAAATTTGTAATAAATAAAATAGTTTACACAATTATGTAGTTAAAATGTGTCTTTAGGTACAAGAAAACAGATATTGAGTATTTAACAAAAATTACGTAAGGACAGAAATATATATTTATGACAATGTGTAAATACTTCGTTTTTCAAGAAAGTTTGGCTAAAATGGGGTACATGGAAATATTACGTTATTTTTTAATTAAACATATGAAGTATTGAACATTGTTGTACAGTAGGTTCAGTATGACAGTATGGACAGTATTAAAAAATAAAAATCAAACTATAAACAAAAATCGTATATAAAAGTGTCATCATCATCTTAACAGCTTCAACAAGCTTCATTAGTCCAGCCACCACATTTGCAGCACCGAATCCAACCTTCCTGATCGAAAGAGTTTTTATACATCTCGTTGCAAAAAATACAAGCTTTTTCGTCTTCTTCTTCTTGGATAGACAAACCATTGTTTTGTTTCATTTTCTTGGGCAGTACCAAGAATGGTTTTATAGTCTTTCTTTTCTTTAATAGATTATCACTGGAAGTCGCAGATTTTTTATTTTTGTTGAAAAGTTCTTTTTTAGTTTACCTTCTTGTTTCTCTTGGCGCTACTGTTCTTCGGCCTCTAGTTCAGCCTTGTATGGTGACGATATTAACATGACAGTTTTACCTTTCCTCTTGTTACTATTTTTTTACACGCTCCTTTTCTTGGGGTGGGGGTATCAAAATTTTTGGTGAAAGCAGAAAAGCTGATTTGGGTGACGTAGACCCACCACTCTGAGATAGCGCGT
>NW_027313916.1:0-18928 GCF_040954645.1 Diabrotica undecimpunctata
GCGCTATCTCAGAGTAGAAATAATACCCAAAATTTAATTTTTAATACACAAAAGAAATAATGATATACAGAAGATACACAAATTAAAAAAACGTTATCCCCTTATTGTACGCAAGAGAGATACCTCTAGGAAAAATCAAAACGATCGAAAATATATACCAAAACAACACAATAAAAGTAAAAGTAGAAGAAGAACTAACCGACCCTATTGAAGGTGACAATGAAATAAAATAGGGATATTACCTGAGTCCTCTATTATTCAACCTGATTATGGGATGAAATAATAAAAAATGAGAACTAAAAATAATCTGCTGTACAGACGACGCAATACTACTCTTTCAAAGTGAAAATGATTTACAACGTATGCTGCACCAATTTCATATAACCGCCAGAAAATTTAACATGTTAATTTCCCCAAAAGAGACAAAATGCATGGTTACAACAGAGCTTAAATATCTAGGCATCACATTATCTAGCTACGGAAAGCTCGAAACTAAAGTGCAAGACCCAGTAAATAGAGCAAGCAGAGCCACAGGCTGCCTAAATGAAACATTATGAGGAACTAAAAATATCGGAAAAGAAACGAAAGGCAGAATTTACAAAACAGTCATCAGACGAATAATGACATACGCGGCAGGAACAAGATCTGACACAGAGAGGACAAAAAGGATATGACACAGCAGAGATGAAAACACTTGGAAAAATTGATGGTAAGACACTATGGGAGAGAGCTAGAAGTACAGATATACGACGTAGATGCAAGGTGAAGAACATCAAGAACTGGTTAAGAAATAGAAGAGTAGAATGAAACGATCGTATATGCCGAATGACAACAAATAAAACAATAAAGACGGCAAGAGACGGTTAACCCATAGGAAGACGATCAGTAGGACGACCACGAAAACGATGGAAAGGCAACTTACTGGAGGCACATTGAAAAACAGACAGAGTTATGTCTATATAAAAAGAAATAGTAGAAGAAGAAGAAGATACACAGGATAAACATTAAAATAGTTGCAAGAAAGATAAAATAAATCAGTCATATTAATGTAGAATAGCAGAGGACAGAGTGTTTAGAGAAAATAATGAATGTCATATTAATGTAAAATAGCAGAGGAGTATTTGTCATAGCTTTGGACAAGTGCCCAATTGAAAAAAGAACACAGGTCGTTCAAAAAAGACGGAACTCTAGAAAGAAAATAGAATAGATTAAAAAAAATAAAAGTATAAACATGTGTTTTTCTACTTTTTTAATATTGAAGATACGTAAATAGAACATTGAATTAAAATGTAACCTTTGATATCTGTGATAAACCCTCACCTGAACAGTGGCGACGATGTATGTAGTTAAGATTGTTTACACTTATTTTAACTGTTTTTTTTTTTATTATCTATATATGAGTTGTGACAGATATCACAAACTTATTTATTTTCCACAAAGAGGCTCTTTAGAACCTAAAATTATTACTATACAAATCTGATTTAACATATCTTCAAAAAGTAATACACGGCATGTAAAATTTAAATTTTTAATAAAAAGTAAAAGATTACGCATTACTTATGGGGTTTAAAAAGCGAGCCTTTAGGAAGATTGAAGTACTAATAAGACCACCGCAATCGGGCATACCCCGGGTAATGATTAATTAATTAATCGGCTAATTCTTCAGTCACCCCTTTAATATGATTTTGTCAAATTGGTCCTTTTTAGGACCAACTATTCTAATAACATATGTGTATAACTGTTAAGGGTATATCTAAAAATCAAGAAACTTTACTTTACTTAAACTTATCAGACATATGAGCTAAACACGAATCTAACTAATTTTTAGTATAGGAAACACATATAGGGCCTAACCTAGGATATTTGGTATATAGCTGATCGCTGAAAACCACATTATAGATATAGACATACTATTTCTATCGGAAAAAGCTTTGAGCTTGGATCTACCATCTACATATTTAATGAAAAATAATACAAATACCGACATTGAGCATCTGAGCACAAAGCTTATTACGAAATCTGGACCAAAAACACTACAATGGCTTATCCAGATGATGAACAACTGTATTCAAATTAGGAGATACCCAAAGTCTAGAGACAAGCCAAAGTTGTTACCTTGCTTAAACCTGGCAAAAACTCCAACGACCACAAAAACTATTGGCCAATATCTTTATTTTGTCAGCTATTCAAAGTGATGTACATCACAAATACTAAATCAAAGATGGGTACGAATAATATCGGGTATCAGTGGTGGTATTTTTCAATCTAAATGCCGCTTACGACACCTTAACTTACAGAATATTTTTTCAAAAACTATATGGTATCCCCTTAGATAACAAACTCACTTATATTGTCTGCGTATGCCTACACAAGAGAATATTTTTTGTATCACTCAATGGTAAGAATAGCAGATGAAGAACGGTCTCGCTTGGGGTAGCATAAAGACACCTACACTGTATAACATTTACACAAACGAACGATCCATACCGGTAGATACTAGGACTTCTATTATATAGACGATACACCTATTATTGCACAATACAAATAAACTATGAATCAATTTTCAGCCAAAACCCCTGAAAAGCTCGTGTGTGCTCCTTCAATTTCCCTAACATAGACGCTTTCACAAAATTGAACATCCAATAATGTCATGAAATTGTTGAACGTAGACTCCCTATAAATTCCTTGAAAATAGTTTGTATCGCACGGGGTCAGTCACAGATTATTGTTTAAAACTAAAAGGTAAATTGAGGACCAGAAATAATATTGTTCGCAAGCTTGTTAGCTAAAAATGAGGTGCACATCCTTCCGCCCTTAAAACATAGACGCTTGCACTATATGCATCTGCTGCCGAATATACCACTTTAGACAAATTAACTATTCTTTCTTTTTGTGCACACTACTACCAATTTTAACACAAAAATATCTATTGTAGCTCTTAACCATATTTATTTTGAGATAACCTTTTATCGAGATATCATATGTAGTACACAAATAAGACCAGAACTAAAATAATAAAAAAGCTTTATACAAGATATCGCAGAAGATTGGATGAAATAAAATTACTTTTTATTAATCGGATGCTTACATAAAACGTACATAGACATACTCACGTAAACAAAATATATTAGGAAATTTCTGTAATTAAAAAAAAAAAAACATCGAGTTCGGCATTGAACTAATAAAATTATATTAAATAAAAGAACAACATTTTTAAAAATGCAGAAAAATAAAATTTCCTATGCAAGCGAATATTTCATTAAATAATAAGCCCAAATCCTTTTGTATCTATATACCTGTTTTTAAAGAACCAGTTCCCTTTTAGTACGTAGTTATACCAGGTAAAAAGATATCCTCTGTTACTCAGTGTAATGCGTATTAGATTGCACTGTCTACGAACAGTAGATACAAATAAAGAGCCCATATGAACCGTTCAGGGTATGTGTTGAAAATATACGGTTTAATCACACAGTTGCCAAACTCTTAGAGCTTACTTAAACCGATAAACGTATGGTTCAAATATACATTGAAGAAGATCTGTACGACCCCTATAATATATACACGTGAACTAAACGATATACATTTATGATACAGGGGTATTTACGGGCTCCAAAAAATTTTTATAAATTATTAAACTATACATGTTGATGAATCGACAGAACCAATATTATGGAATGGTCAAGTGAGCTCCGTATATCGGTATCCACTTGACCACGGAGCTCAATTGAACCTGAATTTTAACATGGGCGGAGTCCACTTTATGCCGTAGATATATATATATATATATATATAATATATTTAACTATCTTTAAGGGGACATCTTGAAACCTCACTTTAAACGAGGTAACACTAGAGGTGTGTTGCCCGTATAGCGAACGGAAAGCAGCCACATTAAGTTTTTTGTTGAAAAAAAAAGAAGCAAAAATAATCATGATCCTTACGTACTTATATTATATATAATTTTAAAATGTAGCTGCTAGCTACTTTGTTTGTAGTTATTTGGTCCATAAAGACGTGATAAATATAATTTGACTCCATCCGAACGCGGAAAGAAGCGATTATAATATAAATTACGAATTCTAGAGAAAAAGAGAAAAGAAATGATCGATAAAGCGGTATCCTTAATTGTTCACAGCCGAACTGCAGTGCAATTCATTGCGATTTCGAAATCTTTTACATAAAAGCGCAATCTTCAGTAAAGTTCGAACACGAAAGTCTTTTCCTGGAAACCTATTGAATAAATGGCGTATGAATAAGGATCAAGAGAACAATTGCGTTCCGTTGGTGACTAAATAACTGCCAGAAGTGCCGAAGACAGCAACTTTAAAGATTCTATTTTAAATTTAAAAGGAGATTGGGGATCGGGGTTTTCAGGGAACAAGGTAATTTGTTGTACGAGGAAATTTAAAACTAGGAAGTGTAAAGAAAATTATAATTGAATGGGTCAATGCAAAAAGTGCCTTAGTCACAAATAGGTAATTGTGAGATATTAAGGTTTGAAAGTTTATTTTTGATTTTGAAATATTATCTACTGAAAATGTTATGATCAAAATATGTGTTGAGATTTAATATTTTTGTAAAGGTTCTTCGATTTTCATGAATAAATAAAACATAAAGCTTTGCTATTTCCTAAAAAAAATTAAATATTTTGTGACTTAGGCACATTTTGTGTTGTAATTTGTTATTTCGTCGAAAACTAAAGATATATCATAGAAAAAATTAAGATTATCTAATAAGAACATACAAAATGTAAGTAATTAATGTAAGTAAGTAATGTAAGTAATGGAAGAACATAAACATTGTATGAATTACAAAAATTAGAACATGATAGGCAAGAAAGCTATTTAAAAACTGCGTCAGCCTCTTGCAACTGATTAAGTTCTTCATATTCACTCACAAGGTTATTTTGTTGGATTATACTCCCATTTTCAGACATGTATCGAGTAAAGAATTCAGTATCCAGTGATATAATATGTTTGACAAGATGCATTACGTTGTCAAATTTTAATTATTTAATTTAAAGGGTCGGTCAGATAGCCAAGCGGGTCAGGCGTCTGACTCTCATTCGCTTCACTGTCGAATGGTTAAGTGAATGTGCGTTCAAGCGCTGGCTCGGTGTACAGAGAAATAAAAAAGGCTAACGCAGCAGTTTAAAATTCTAAAACGAATCTGCGGCTTAGACTAGAATATGCTGGTGTCTAATCGGCCTATAATGGAGCAGTACGGCAAGAAATAAGGGCTTGTGGATCTATGAAACTCCTCCATAGATCCCTACCGGAAGCGCGTGGCGCCTAAATACAGCGTATATATATATATAATATATATATATATATATATATATATATATATATATATATATATTATATATATATATAATATATATATATATATATAATATATATATATATATATATATATATATATATATATATATATATATATATATATATATATATGTATATATGTATATATATATATATATATATATATATATATATATATATATATATATATATATATATATATATATAATTTGAAGGTATTCATTAGCGTTGGTTGGCCGCAAAGTTTACGTTAGTGACCCACTTTGTAAAGTTTGATTGTTTCCATTTGGCCAGAATAAGTTGCACTGAGCTGTTGTTGCTCATTACGCGAAAATTTGATGCGTCTAGCTTTCGAAATTCCCGTCACAGTTTTTTTATATGGGAGTATAACCATAATTTATAGTGTTTCACTTTTGTGCTATCGCCTTATTCCAGACATCCATTTTACCTCAGCGAATGTTGTACAAATACGACATCAAATAGGTTTTTCTTTCTGCAGCCTTTCATCAAATTAACATAAACTTCAGGGTTATCAACTTTGTCGTACTTCAATATTTGTTTTTCATTCACAGCGAGATCTCGATCGACTGGCATCATACAGTGACCGGGTATTCGATACCAGATTTCTATAGCTTCGAAAATATTATTGGAACAAAGCTGATCCAAAAAGACAAACAAATTTATATTTTATTCTGGCTGAAGCAGTTCTCGCAAAAAAAAGCAGGTGTCTCAAATAACGTTGTTCTGGCTTCTGATTTTGCGTAATATAGTCCTGTAGGTAAGAAATAACCTCATTTGGTCCCTTTTGAGCGAAGTGTTCTGCATACATATACATATTGGCTTTTCCTATCGTTAAGCAACGTATTTTCAAATTATGAATTCACAACTGATGCAAATTTTTTTGATAATCTAAGCATATTGATAGAACGGAGGGATCATTATCCTTTGCTTCTTCTAAAACACTTCAGCTTTTCTTAGGTGCCGCTCTCTTGCTACTTTGAGGGTTTGTGTCGATGTGTCATTATGTGTCACTTTTGTTTGTTGTAAACGTGTCAGAAATAGACTGCATTCTTTACAGATGTCTTTTCTTGGGAATCGAAATGATATATTATATTTTTCTGTAAACATTTTCCTGAACATCTCATATGACACTTTTTTTCTTGATTCTTTTCTAAGAAGTTTCGGTGAAGTTTAGCAACAGATAAATGGGAATCCAAATACTTGCGAAGTTTATTATCAGATCTGCTGTAATGAGACTCTCGAGCTGGCAGTTCTTTTATAGATTTTCTAACTGCGGCTAAAGTATCAATGTTTGTTCTATTTGGCCTACTGTGATGAAGAACGTTAGAATCCTTAGGATCTGCATTGTTTTTTTTAATATGCTAACAGCGACAGTTTGTTATTTGTCTTCTTTCGTGTTTTCGAGAAAACGAGTCGCCATGCTTGCAAGAAAGTTTTGGACTATCCTTGAGGAATTGAATTCCATTCATTCTGTGCAGCAAGCCGAATCTGCTCTATCGTATTTGGAACGAGATTTCTTTTTTGTATGCAGCATTTTACCTAATCCCCATGTGCTCTATTGGATTTAAATCCGGACTAAATGGTGGCGAATTAAATCTTCGAATTTGGACCTCATCAGGGTAAATATTCACTATGGCAGCGGCATGTGGTCGAGCATTATCATAGTGTTGAGGGTCATGGTGTTAAGGGTCTTGAGGGTATTTGAACGTAAGAGTCACCAGTCATCCGTTCAATCACTTCCACAAGTGCAGTGCGTTTTTTCCAACTAATACCACAGCATTATGCCACCACCTCCAAAACTAACGCTTCTGTAGATGACCATCTGGAACTTTTTTTTTTTCGACCATTTCGAACTTTTGCGTCTAGGCACTAAACGCTGAGTAAACGTGAAAATAAACGTCAAAACATTTTAAACGAATTGAGTACAACAGTCCACCATATGAGTAACTTTAGTAATCTAAAATTATTTTGAAATAATACTGACTACAAAAAAATTTTTCAAAAATTCCAAAATATTCAAAATTTTTGTCCATGAGTTTATTTTTGGAATCCGACTTTGCTAACCCTTCAAATGACTCTTTGCTATTTAAAAAAAATGAGGGTGTGGCTAGCACCTAATGAGGGTTCATCGAAATCACAAATCTTTGAAACTGTTAGATATTAGAATCTTAAAAATGTACGTATCCGAGCGATTTTGATTTATCTTTAAAATCAACGAATTGACAGAGAGAGGTAAGACCTTATCCTCTTACTGTATAAAAAACTACTTTTAACTAAATTGTGTTATAAATTAGACCATTATTAACATTCATATAAAATATATCCAGGTATTATTAATGTGTATCATATATTTTTTTAGTCTCCTAATATTTTTTTCATAATATTTTTAAAACGATATTTTATATATTTTAAGACTGTTATATACACGAGAAACCAATAATTCAACATCATTTAAAAATATAATCCTTTATTTCCGTTGCATCGTACAAAAATATCCAAAAATCTGACCCAATTATTATCGCCAATGTTTATAGGAGCAGACATTTCCGCCGTATAAAAATTCTCGACTCTTACGAAATTATGATAGGCTATTGTTAGATTAAATTTTTGATACTGGGGTATCCAGTGAGGAAATTATTTACAATATTTTCGAAAATAAAGTGAAATGGAAAGAAAAATTTGGAAAAAATGGAATAGAAAAATAACCAATTTGTTTTAATTTTATGTGAAAATCTATTTTTATTTAGAAACATATAATGCACATCAAATCAACCACGCAGGGTTATCAGTGGAGTAACTTACGCAATGATTCGATTTATTTACATTAAATAGATGTATATATACATAAATCTTTTAAATGATCTAGTCCATCTCAATGCTTATAGTCAAGATGATTTACATGTCATCCGAGAGTTCAGATTTTCTTTTTTTTCTTTATAGTTCTGGCAATCAGTCAGAATATGCTTCAGAGTCAAACGGAGGGGTCCTCAGGCTTTCATTTTTTTCTATTTTAATATTAACACCGAAAGCTAAAGGGAGAAACGAGCGGGGTCTAGATTGAATATAGACATTCTTCTTTCTTTCTGATGACCTCAATTGTTATATAGAGGTCATCGCATGTGCAGAACACAACAAAGACTTGCACTATATTAGCTTATTATTATTATTATTCCACCCCTTATATTAACTACTAATATAAGCAAAAAATATACTATATTATTGGTTCTGATGAATCTAGTTGCAAGAGAATATTCTACAATTAGCGAGTAGAGTTTACAATAACATGATCTACTTTTACTGTAAGTCTGTCTGGTTAATTTCCAGGTGAGTTTGTGTATATCTTTTCAAGTTAAGTTAAAATTATATAATCGATTAAAAAAACTATGAAAAACATAAGACTTTTTTGAAATCACAGCATCAAAAATTTTTAAAATTCGTTATTTCTCAAGACCAAACTTTTTCATTTTGTTGGGATGTGTTATTACTCCTGTTTCCAAACATGCAAGTTAATTCAATTCTTCATTTGACGGAATTTTCAGTTTTTATTGACGCTTGTTTTTACATAAAAAGTTTTTCTTTTAAAATACGCTCTCATCAGTATCATTTCAACTCGATCTTCATACCTACACTTTGTGCAATATATTAATTTTAAAGGTGAGCAGTTACCTATTAGAACCCTTATCTCGTTTTTCTTCCGGTTTGAACCCAGCCTGATAACCTCATAACTAACGACTCATTTCCTATAAGTTCATAATCCTAGCTACGTTCCCGATCTCCCCTATTCTTAGCAAATAGAGGCTGGTTGATGTAAGAAACGCGTGTCGAGCGTTTTTAAAGAGACGCACCAAATAATTTATCGTCGGCGAAAATGCGTAGAGCGTGGAATAAATTCGCGATTTATGATATTTTCGCCAAATATCCGGTCGGGTCCGTTCGCTTTACACGAAACAATGAACAATTGAGAATAATTTAAATCACCCTGCGAAGTGGGTGGACCTTGAAAACTTTTTGGCTGCAGAGATATTCATTGATTTAAAATTTTTACCAACGATTATACTTCTCCATTCTCCAACATTTAACGTTTCCTTTGGTACAATTTTGTCAAATTTTTCTCCTTTTATATACTCTAATTATATAATTGTATTCCAAACTTAAAGTATAAATAACCCCACTAGAAAATAAAAAATCAATATGATTTTTCAACAAGGTTGAAATGTCATTTGTCACAATGTAAAATTAATTGAATCATTCGTTTATAAGTTATAATATTTCGATAGGTTAAGTAATACTAGTTTAGTAAGTTTGACAATAATGAAAAATCTTAATATTAACACTATTTAAATTTAAGCAAAGTAAGGCCTTCTTGAAACAGCTTCGCTTCGTTTGAACAAAAGTTACGATATGGTATGTTCATTTCAACCAGAGTCATCTTTCAGTTTCAGATGATGCTGAACGTTGTTTTTGTAAAATCGGCAGTTGTTTGCAACTGCATTAACATAATAAATGTTTTGTGTCGATATGTGACAATAGAATAGAAGAGACATGGATCCACCGCTTTACTTTGAAATGGAGTGGACAGTTAGCAGAGTGATGACCAGTAAATGAAAGTGACTGAACATGCAAAGTTCCACATTTTAAGATGTTTAAGGTATTTTGTTTATTACTACTCTTGGGAAAGAAATCAGTATTAATTATGTCATCACATAGCGTTATTTTAAGCCCTTAAAGAGCTTTTTCAAGAAACTTGTTATAGGTTGGAAAATGAACACACCTTATACAATGCTTGGAATGCCGATGAGGGTCACATGGTTAAACTAAAGAAAAATGTTGCTATTCTTAAAACAAAATAGCACAGTTGCATACAAAATGTATAGGGTTGGCAACAAAAATTAGCCAAACAGAACAAAGCGAAAAAGAAGCTACAAAACAAGCAAAATACTGTACACATGAAGATATATTAACCAAAGAAATGAAAGGTATTATACCTAAGGAACCATTATAGGTATAAACCGCAAATACTTCCTTCACACTACCAAAACCGATCTCTATCAAAATTACAGACAAAAAACCAAAATGCCAGTCCCAATGAGAGTAGAAGTCATTCAAAATGACTTCATTTAATTAAAGTAAACCAGTATCACTAATAAGATTATAAATAGTGATGTATACTTTATTATCCTTAGAAGTATTTGAAATGTGGATTTATAACAGATTCTTGAAAATACCCTGAACAGATCATATTAGCAACGGGAAGGTTTTTCAAAGGCTTAATAAATAAAGAGTTCATTTGTAACATTAAAAAGGAACAACTTCATACCTTAGCCATGTTAAACAAAACATTAGAGCAAAGATTCTGCCATTAATTATTAAGGAGTAAATAGAAAGGAAGAGAGGAGCAGGAAAACGTACATATTTCTGGTTAAAAAATAAGAGATTTGACTGGTTTGGACTGACACTCAAGTTTTCCAGCTGCACAAGATAGACATTACTTCGCTGAGAATGTTGATAACCTTTAATAAAGATTACCATCTAGACAGAATAATCCCTTACTATATAAACAAATACAAAGACCTGTATGGACTCATGGTAGCAAATTCTGTAGTAAGAATAATTGCGAATGCTCCTTGGTACCTGAGGAGCAACGACTTTTATGAGGACTTGAGTATGGAAACTGTTTTTGGAATCATCAAAAAATATATCCGCCGAAAATCATGAAAAGAGACTCCATGATTATGTAAATGTTGTGGCAATCCAGCACATTGTCGGGAATAACTGGGCTAACTAAAGGACTAAAGAGGACGAAGCCCTTCGAATTGGTTTAAATTTCATTGTTAAAGCAGAACACAGTGTTATTGGGGCGTTCTATATTAGGGAACGAAAAACTTTTGATTTTGAGTAACTTTGGTAATTTAGGCTAGATTAAAACTGTTTATTACGCCAGGAAAATAAACAAAAAGATACTCTGTT
The DNA here is from genome assembly GCF_040954645.1 of Diabrotica undecimpunctata. Lineage (NCBI taxonomy): Eukaryota > Metazoa > Arthropoda > Insecta > Coleoptera > Chrysomelidae > Diabrotica > Diabrotica undecimpunctata. Next base: position 11,313 of record NW_027313916.1, read on the forward strand.
TGTAACACTGAACTGACCAGGCAAACGCCAGTTGTTTTGAGTAGTATGGACCTCTATAACAAACACCTATATGTTTCCTGCCGTCGATTTTTTAGACTTAATTAGTTATTAACAAATTAAGATCAAAAAACAGTAAATTTTTGCTTTTTTCGTCTATCATCAAAAAGTGAAGCATTTTAAACAAATTTAAGACTAATAAACTTAATGGCCCCACGTTGGGCGCCAGTTGTAACAATTTTATAGGGGTTTGAAAGGGGGACTGAACAATAACTGGGCTTGGAGACAGGGTAAGCAAATACATTGAAACGTTTGCGAACGGCTACTCGTGTTTTGGATGGAGAGCAAGGTCGTGGATAAGGATTCCTTTGAGGAGGGAGGGAGATTGGGACAACTTAATACGAAAAAGAAATAAAAAAACACTTACAGAGATGTCCTGGGCAACACTAAACAATAAACAAGAAGATTTCTAAACTATTTAAAATTAGGACGCCGTTTAAAAAAATCCTTCTGCTACTTAGGAAAGGAAAAGGTTTAGGGTTTTTCTACTACTTACTTCACTGGCTAATTATTTCTTTTTAACTTATTAAAAAAAATTTGTTACCTTAGATCTGAATACAAAAACACTGTCCCACAAACTTCGAACAATCTAGATCCGACTCATGAGAAATACAAAATGGAAGCTGGACAAATCCTGGGAGAAATAAGATTAAATACCAAAACTGGGCTTCAGATTATCCTGAAAGATAACAATTGTGATTTTTTAAAACTCGGCTGCCTATTTTCCACTCAAAACCATGAAGGCCCACTTAGCCCTCAAGACGCTGTAAAATCCTTTGATAAAGAAAACAGCTTCCAACAAAACGGTGATTAATCCATATTACAAAGACTGCCACAGAACATTTCGAGCTCAAATCACATACTTTCAACCAAAACTCATGAAATTAAGAAATTTTGCCAGTTTTTAAAACTCTCTGCAATGTTTACTTGTTCAGGCCCTAAGTTGTTCTCCTTTACTCCTACACTATAGAATTCCCGATGACAAAATTCTTCATGACTTCAACAATGAAATCGACTGCTCTCGCGGCCGGTCTATCGAGGAGTGACCTCATCCTCCAAAAATCGGTATTAACATAAACGGAGAGATACCTGTTTATTTTCTGCATAAATATATAGGCGGAATCGAGATCAATCAAACGAGCAATATGTTTATTGTAAATAGAGTCGAAAATGTTTACATTACCAATCTCAGAGACGCAAAAAGATTAAGAATCTTTTTCGGTATTTTTTTATATACGGGGTGAAACAAAAATGCTACAAACTATAGCATTCGAATTCCCAAATTCCTTGGTTATTAATGTGTTTTTACACATCGATCATGCAGGTACATAATATCTTACTTTGTATTGTTTTCGGATACCTGATGGTTAATTTATTCAAGACCTGCGATGGTCATACTAATGTTTCCTTTCTAAGATTTTGACTGTTTTGTATTATTGTTGCTTGTATAATCACCTTTTGCCATACTTATTCTCAACTGGTAATATGTTTTTGTATCTTTGGTCACGTCGCATATTTTATTGTTGTAGGTCTTAATAAGTAGGAATTATTGTGTGTGTGTGTGTGTGTGTGTGTGTGTGTGTGTGTGTGTGTGTGTTTGGTGAGTTGGCTTGGAAACTAGTCCTTTAGCCACAGAATTGTAATGTAAGATATTAGGGGCTAGGAATTATTATAAGTATACATATATAATATTTTTGTTTGTATTTCGCTTTCCATAAATAGAGCTTACTATAGCCTTATTGCTTATTTTCTTGTTTGTCGTAATATACATGCTCAAGTTGAAGGGTCCGCATAAATGTTCTATAGAGTTCATTGTATGTTCAGAAAGCAGCACTAATTACAACTTCTTCATTCTGTAATCTGTATTCATTAAATTTATTCAAAAGCTTCTATTTTCTTAATGTCGTTTTTCTTTATTGTACACGATTTTATGCCGTTGTAACATAACATCTCATAAGCCGTATCTTTAATTCTAAACTTAGATCTGTACTACAGAATACTTCTTTGGCATTATAATGATCATAACATATATGGTCTTCTGTGGTATTTATCACTATTATTTTACTTTCAGGAAGTTTATTCCGCAATAACACAGTTAAAGGATGGAAAAGTGGCAGGCCCTGATAATATACAAGCAGAACAACTCAAACTAATGGAAAACGAATCAATAGCAATAATCGAAAAGATATTCAACAGCATATACAACTCTGGAGAAATACCAACAGAATGGCTGAAATCTGAGTTTATTGCACTTCCAAAAAAACCACGAGCCAAAAAATGCGAAGATTACCGCACTATAAGCCCCATGAGTCATCTCCTAAAATTGTTCCTGAAGATAATTCATAAGAGAATATACAAGCTGTGTCAAAGTCAAATTTCCCCCAACCAGTTCGGGTTCACAGATGCTGTTGGTACTAAAGAGGCTTTGTTCTTAGTACAAGTCTTTTTCCAGAGATGCAGAGACGTCAACTGTGACGTATACGCATGTCTGGTTGATTACGAGAAAGCTTTTAATCTAGTACAGCACGCCAAGATGGTGCAAATACTAAAAGAAACAGGAATTAACAAGCAAGATCTGAAAATAATTAGAAATCTTTACTGGAATCAGACAGCAAATCTCAGAGTTGAAGGTGAACACACTGACTATGTGAAAATCATGCGTGGAGTGAGGCAAGGCTATATTTTGTCTTCTCTAATCTTCAATCTGTACTCTGAAACAATATTTATCGAAGCTTTGCACGAAACTGAAAACGGTATTCTACTAAATGGTTACCGGCTAAACAACATCAGATATACAGATGACACCATAGTATTTGCGGACAACTTAGAAGACCTACAAGTTCTTATGAACAATATCACTATTACAGTCAACAATATGGACTCAATATAAACGTTAAGAAGACAAAGCTTATGATAATTAGCACAAAAAGATAACAGAAGGTCAACTCTACGTCAACCAATCCCCTGTAGAAAAAGTGACGCACTGCAACTACCTCGGCACAATAATAAATGAAGAATGGACCAACAACCAGGAGATTAGAGCACGCATTGGAAAAGCTAGAGCCACCTTCAATCAGATGGGGGCCTTTTTCAAAAGTCACAACCTCTCTCTTGCTACAAAAGTAAGAATGCTGCGATGCTACGTCTTCTCTGTCCTTTTTTATGGTGTTGAATCGTGGACCTTGAACGAAGATATGTGCCGAAAACTGGAAGCATTTGAGATGTGGCTCTATCGGAGAATGCTTAAGATCCCGTGGACTGACCGAGTCACAAATGAGGAGGTCCTCAGAAGAATGAATAAGAACCGAGAGGTACTGACCACCATCAAATCTCGAAAGTTACAGTTCTTTGGACATATTATGCAAAATGTCCAGATATGCTCTCCTTCAAGCCATCCTGCAAGGAAAAATATTTGGAAAACTAGGTCCAGAAAGAAGAACATCTTGGATAAAGAACCTCAGAATCTGGTTCAATACAACATCTGTGCAGCTTTTTCACGCTGCTGCAGATAAGATAAAGATTGCCATGATGATCGCCAACATTCGTAACGGATAGGCACGTCAAGAAGAAGATTTTACTTTTATACATATTTTCACTCTTTTGTTAAGTTTTCATTTAAAATAAATGTGTTAAAATTGGTTTTTTCTTTATGATTTCATCAATAATCTAAAAAAAACTAAACTGGTATCAAGACATCCACAGCATAGACCAAAAATTTTAACAAAGGACGTAATAGAATATAGAATGTTTGGTAAAAAGAGAAGGGGGGAGACTAAGTTAAGGATATATAGACAAGATCCTGAAAGGTATTAGTTTCGAGAAAGAAGTAGATAAATACAGTCAATTTTTAAATTTGATTTTCAACAGAATCGTTAAAGAAATAATATAAATAAATATTAAGAAATGTTAATTAATGTTAATTTACTTAGTATTAATTACAATATTTACGAAAATATAAGATTTCACAATAAAATAATTAGGTCCCCTAAAGTTACCAAAAAGGCTTGGCCTAAAAATCGCATCATCCGGATTTCAATCATTAGTAAGAGATTGGAATCCCTAGAAAATAAATTGGATTGAGGCGATTATTGTGCCGCAATGAATTAATCTATTCCATCAACGGAAATGACAAAATCTTCCAAAAAGCAAAACCCATAAATTGGTCCGGTTTACTATTATTGAATCTAGTAATTAAGAATTTATTTATGACAAGAAATAACCGCAAAAAGATACAACAAACAAGTTATTTTAAATTTTGAATGAAAAAATATGCAAGACTAATAAGAAACATTATCATTTCATTATTGAAACTCGCTTAAATATAAAAACTGTTAACTTTTTGTATCTCTCCTAAAGCATCTGCTGTCGACTTTTAATCAACCAGTTAATTTAAATTTCTTAAGCGAGTTTACACGTACAACCTAGCGCGGGTATTTAATGTATCCTTTTTTGTACAGTTCTTTCCAGCGTTATTCACCAATAATTGAACAAAACATAACGAACTTAAAAAAGTTATGTTATACTTTTAATTTACGTTAGAGGCAAAATATGTATTTATAAATAAAAATCACTGACATCGATAGAAGGTATATTCTTTTTGTTATATTAGGCATCAGGTCCATTTTTGTGTAATCGTAAGTGTGTAGTTGTATTGGTGATCTGATTCATGTTTGTCTTGCTATCTCTTCGCTTAACATCCTGGTTCTTTTCCCCCATTTACGACAAAATGAAAAATCTCTTACGAAAGCTGCACTCTTCATCTTCAAAACTCATTTTAACTTTTGTCGATAGGACACTCTCATCAAAAGCTATCAAATTTTTACTGTGTAGTCGATACAAATTATATTTAAAAATTAATATCGCACCTTAAATGGTAGTACTCCGCGGTTTTTTCATATTTGAAAGTACATTAAGCATATGAAATAATAAAACTCCTTAAACGTTGTAGTTCCATTAAGCACTATTTTTTTGAACATAATTAATAGCCCATATTACCACGAGAAAGAACTCGTGTTGAATCAATATAACAAGTGTGGAATGTCTTTCACACTTGTTATATTGATTCTCATCGATTTATCAACCTAATTTCTTCAAGTTTTTTACCAAATTTTTCTTTATATCATTTTTGACCAATAGTTACGTTTTGGTCAGTTTCTCCTACTGCTTTTTTGCAGCATCAGACATAAAATTTAATAAGTGTCTGAAATTTTTATCAGACGCCACCATACAGTAAGCAGTGAGGTTTAGATATATTTTATTCAAGAATATGAAAAAAAAACTTGAAGAAGTTAGCGGTCAAAGTCAATTTGGTTTTATAAACGCAATGGGTACGAGAGAAGCTCTATACTTATGTCTTTACATCATTAATATTCTATAAAGAAGTCGATAGAATACAATATAATGTATTTGGGATAAAAATCAATATTAATAAAACAAAGTTTTATAAGTATTGAGTAAAAATTAGCAGACAACAACACAACCAGCCCCAAATACTCGTATTAGTGGAATGCAAATTAAACTTTGAAAAGAGTTGAATTTTAAAATTCGTTGTCTAATTAAAAATAGGTGTCTCTACCTAGTGCTGATAGCTCCATTCATCATCATCCAGCCTCATGAGTCCACTGCTGAACATAGGCCTCTTCCTCATGTTTCCAACCCCGTCTATCTTGCGCCGCTCTCATCCAGTTTTTATCGAGTCTTTTTAAATCGTCAGTCCATCTTGTAGGTGGTCGACCGACGCTTCTCTTGTCTTTCCTTGGCCTCCATTCCAATAACCTCTTTGTACATCGCCCATCTGTCATTCTGGCTATGTTTCCTGCCCATCTCCATTTTAGTCTGGCTATCTTCTCGATGATGTCAGTCACTCCGGTTCTTCTCCTGATGTCTTCGTTGGTTATTCTGTCTCGCAGAGTTATTCCTAACATGGACCGCTCCATTCTTCTCTGCGTGACTCTCAGTTTGGTAGCTGCTGCTTTTGTTAAGGTAAGTGTTTCTGCTCCGTACGTCAAGACTGGGAGGACGCACTGATCAAATACCTTTCTCTTTAGGCATGTGGGCAGCTCACTTTTAAAAGTTTCTCTCAGTTTTCCAAATGCTGCCCACCCAAGGCCGATTCTTCCATGATTCTTCCCAAATTGGTCATGATTTTTGTTTTCGAGATATTTATATTTAAACCTACACTTTCTGTAGCCACAACGAGTTCCTGTACCATCTCTCTTGCCATACCTAGATCTTCAGCTATTATAAGTATATCATCGGCGAAACGTAAGTTGTTTAGATATTCTCCATCTATTTTTATTCCCTTTGTCATCCAATCCAAATTCTTAAAAGCATGTTCTAGCACCGTATTAAAAAGTTTAGGTGACATTGGGTCTCCTTGTCTAACCCCCCGTTCTATTTTTATGCTTCTTTGATTTCTGATTTTGTTATATCGGGCATTAAATCTGATCCTTGGTTTAATACCCCAGTTTTTAGTGTAATTGGAGGTTCCGTATTGTTATCTTTTTTTCTTGATCTATATAACTCTGTGTAGAACTCTTCGACTTTTCTTAATATTTCATCTCTGTTCGTTGTTTCTTCTCCAGTGCTGTTTCTTAGTTTGTTAATTTCTATTTTCCCCTTTTGTACGCTCCTCTTCAAAACTTTCATGTTCTTATTTTTCTCTATTGCCTGTTTTGTTTTTTCTACATTGTAGTTTCTTATGTCTTTTCTTATTGCCTTTGTGATCGTCTTATTTATTTGATTTATCGCTTCTTTGCTTGTAGTGTTATCTCCTTTCATTTGTCGCCTTAGTTCTATAAGGGTTTTCGTGGGTTGACTCAGTTTTTCATCTTTTTTGCTTGTCGGACAATATTTAGTTTGAGCCTGTTGCATTGTGTTGACTATTTGTTAGTTCAATATATTGATGTCTGCTGTTGTTGTATCTTTCAATGAATTACCAATATATTTTTCGAACTCCTGAATGTTAGTTGGTTTTGTCCATTTCTTTGGTTGTTTCTTGTTTATCATTTTGAGCTCCATTATAACAGATATATTTAGTTTGATTGTTGTTGTTAATGTATCATAATTCTCTATGTAGTGTGTTTCTTATTATTTATAAGGTTTTTTTCAGAGACACATCAGTGCATAGACTGGTAATGTCAAAACTGACTAGCTGACTAGTCAAAACTCATTAATATAATGTAGCAGGCTCTGATTACCAAGATTTAAACACACCGTTCTTCTCAGTGATTTCCAAAACCACCGCAGATTTTTAAATAACTTACAAACATCGCTAAAAACTCTAAGACAAAATTTTGAAGAAAGTGTTATTGAAAGTGGTAACATTAAAAAAGTGTACAAATATTGTTCTGAAGCTATTTTCCTGTAGAATTTTAAAGTAATTATTATTCGAATGTGAATAAGCCACAATTAAAGGTTAAAGTTAAAGTTTTTTGACGTTTCAATTTCCACTTCGGAAATCATTCTCAAAATACAAACATTGTATTATATATATAAAAATTCCATTTCATTCCTCTACTTTAAAAATCCAACCAGACTTTAACTCTGAGATAGCGCGT
>NW_027313917.1:0-18915 GCF_040954645.1 Diabrotica undecimpunctata
TATCTAAAGTACTTTATTTTGCAAATAGGTAGGTACTTATTAAACTTTTATTGGTTATATATAACCAATAAAATAAACTTCTTACATTTCTTGCAAATTCATTAGTACCTGTTAACCTCCATCACTCCGACACTGGCAACCTTATTTAGGGATTAGTAAGCCTCACAACTATTGTATTCTATTCTGCTCCAACCTTTATACCTGGTGGTCATACTCAATTTAAAATTGTTTTCCTATATACTTCTGTAAACTTGTTGACAAATATCTGTTTTTCATTGAGTCACCCGTATCAACAGTTTAGGGATTTGCATACATAATTTATTGTTTTATTACTCTCTCATACATAAAAATACACTATAGTGTTTTAGCAACTCCTTCTTCTATAGTTCCAGTATTTGGTGTGGATTCTTTTCCCGAGTAAATATTGAAATTGTCTATATATCCTATGAAAGAATTACTTCGTTGCCATAGTTTTATACCTCTTTTTACTGGCTTCATAGAAAGATACTGCTTCAGGGCAGATCTTCCTTTGAACTTAGTCATTGATTCGACGATGGACTGATAAACTCTCAGTCCTCGCCTTTACAAAAGTTAGTTTCAAACAGGAAACCACTTCAAACCACATTTCTAATTTGAAATCCAGATTAAGTAGCGCATGTTATGCATTGAGAATTCTTTCACGTCTTTTTCATACATCAGTATTAAAAATAGTATACTTTGCCAATTTTTACTCAATAGCCAAATATGGCATTGAAGTCTGGGGTTGTACCTCTGAATTAGAGCAGATATTCGTACTTCAGAAAAGAGCTATTAGGATAATGTATAAAATGAAATTTAGAGATTCTTGTAGAGGCATCTTTAGACAAAACAATATTCTTACAATTCCTGGTCTGTGTATATTTTCGTGTATAATGTATTTACATAGCAAAATTTATGAATTTAATAAATTTCAATTTAACCATGTTTATTCTACAAGATTCAGAGAAAATCACTTTATGCTTCCACAACATCGTTGTGTTTTGTTGGAAAGTAGCACACATTATGCAGCCATAAGTTTCTTTAACAAATTACCAATATATATACGAATGAATTTACATCAGCCAAACTTTCGGAGGTGTGTACATCAATACATTTGTGAGCTAGAGCCATATTCTAAAAATAACTTTTAAGTATGTTTTATCGTGTTTATTAATTTATATACTTTTAAGATGTATTTCTGTAACTTTGACTTGTCTCATACATGTACTTTGTATAATGTCGCATGTGATCAATAAATTTGACTTGACTTGACTTGACTTGACACTTCATCGATTAAGTATGTTTTAAAGCGATCTCTTGAACTAGTTTTTTATGGGGGAATTTGAAAGTGATTCGTTTTGTGACCATTAGTGTGATATAGATGGTACTTTATTGTAACACATAACCATAGTACAACCAATCACTTTTATCATTTTGCACGTATCTGTTTTTTTCCTTTATAATTTTGTATTTATGTTTTTTGGAAGTGCTGCTATTTTTTGGTTTATACAGAAAGCAATATGCATTAATAAACTACGCGGAAATAATTTTAGAAAAATATCAAGAGGAAGAGAACCTTGTTTTATCGTGTTTATTAATTTATATACTTTTAAGATGTATTTCTGTAACTTTGACTTGTCTCATACATGTACTTTGTATAATGTCGCATGTGATCAATAAATTTGACTTGACTTGACTTGACTTGACACTTCATCGATAAAGTATGTTTTAAAGCGATCTCTTGAACTAGTTTTTTATGGGATAATTTGAAAGTGATTCGTTTTGTACGTATCTGTTTTTTTCCTTTATAATTTTGTATTTATGTTTTTTGGAAGTGCTGCTATTTTTTGGTTTATACAGAAAGCAATATGCATTAATAAACTACGCGGAAATAATTTTACAAAAATATCAAGAGGAAGAGAACCTTTATTAATATTGTTATCCCATTTCTCTGGGTAGGTATTTCTTTTTTCAGACAAAAGTTTGTATTTGGTTTATTCCATTGTGCAGTCAATTCATTCCTTTCAGACTCATCTTCAGATATTTCCGCGTTATCTGAACTTTCTTCGTCGGAAGCAATGATGTTTACATCCACTCGGTCAGGAGTATTCTCAGGTACTTCATCAGAATCTGAGGCAGAACCGACGCGCTATCTCAGAGTATGGTACATGGTAAAATCGTCACCCAGGTACTACTCTGAGGCAGCATAAGGTTCTTCCTCGGATTCATTTGCAGAAATATTTAAAAGGTATTCAATTTCTTCTTGAAGCTCCTTTTTGTGTTAGATATACGACCCGGATTAAACTACTGTTGTGACACTAGAGTCTCGTTTAGAAATTATGGTAAAATCGATAAAAATAATATCAAAAATAAACAATGTATATCACTAACCTGTGTTAATCAGCAACTAAATTATATATACTCGGTTACAAAAACACAGCACGCGCTATCTCAGAGTTAAAATTGTATTATGACAAGTTCTTTATGCACGTGTTTAGTTAACCCCAATTTATAGGGTGGTGTTTAGGTTGCATACTACTAGGTAATGAGTTAGAAATGTTTAAAAATACAGATTCGTTCAAATAACATGGGCTTTGGGGACAAACAGATGCCAGCAGATGTTTTTTAAATCCCCTGGGACATATATGTCCCCACAGTAATGAAAGGGTTAAGTCCCATTTTTTGGATAGCATAGTTTAAGAAATTAGAGTGTAGTGCAAAATGTGTCGGTCCATTATTATTTACTCTTTAAACACATTGACACATTCCTCATTTGATAGCAAAATTCGTGACAGATTTTTTCTGCTATCGGTGATACTGGTGTCGGCTTATTCATGGCGGCACGGTTAGTAGTTCAATACAATTTGTAAGTGCTTGTTTTTCTGATTAGAGTTGTTGTTCATATTACCTTAATAAGCACGAAGATACTTTAAAATACGTAAATTAATACGGTGCGAGTTAAAGTAGAGGGTGGAAAAAAATTGTACTATTGACGCGGAACAACAAAATAGTTACAATCGAGAAAACAGCGATTAGGCGCCATCATTGAAAGAATTGTGATGGTTATTTTGCCTACTACATAGGGTATTACTATCATCATCAACTAGCCTCTAACGTCCACTGCTGAACATAGGCCTCTCGCATGCTTTTTCACTTAGTCCAATTTTGCGCCATCTGAATCCAATTTGTAGTCACTCTTTTTATGTCATCTGTCCATCTCGTTGCGGGTCGACCTCTATTTCTGTTAGATTGTATTCGGGGTCTCTTCCAAAATTTTGTTTGTCCACCGGTCATCAACTGATCTTGCTACATGACCTGCCCAGTTCCACTTTAGTGTTGTTAAACTTTCAATAACGTCTGCTACTCCTGATCTTTTGCGTATAGTAACATTGGGTATTCTATCACGTAGAGATATCCCTAACATTATTCTGTCCATTGCACTTTCCGCAACTTGTAGTTTACTTACTGTTGTTCTTGTGAGTGTTAGGGTTTCTGCGCCGTAAGTCATCACTAGCAAAATACACTGATTAAATACTTTTCTTTACAGACACATTGGAATCCTAGACCTAAAAATATCCTTTATCCTTCCAAATGCAACCCAAGCGAGGTTTATTCTTCTTTTCAGCTCGATTGTTTGGTTGTCTCGACTTATTCTGATCTCATGGCCCAAGTATTTATAGAAGTCAACTGGCTTTTATCTTTGTCTTCTACTGACATGTTTTTGTTGTGGACTAAATTTGTCATAAATTGTGTTTTTGAAAAATTTATTTTAAGACCAACTCTTTTTGTGGCACTATGGAGTCCTTGGAGCATTATCTGTGCCTGATCAAAGCTGTCTGCAATAAGAACGATATCATCTGCAAATTTAAGGTTATTTAGAAATTTTCCATCTACATTGATGCCCTTTTAGTTACAATCTATTATTTTACAAGCGTGTTCTAGCAAAGTTGTAAATAATTTAGGAGACATGTTGCCGAACGCCTCTTTCAATACGAAAGGTCCCAGTATCTTCATTAAGTCTTACACAGGCTGCAGCATGCTGATAGATGTATCTGATGAGGGATATGTATCGGTGATCTATTCTACATTGTGTTAGAGCTTGGAGCATTTCACTTTGATTGACCGTATCAAATGCTTTTTCAAAGTCGACAAACACAAGTATCAGGGGTCTATTATATTCAATGGTTTTTTCAATCAACGACTTAATGGTTTGCAAATGATCATTTCTTCCGTATCCAGCTCTAAATCCTACTTGCTCGCAAGGTTGATAGAAGTATAGTTTTGATGTCAACCTATTAGTTATTATCTTCATAAACAACTTATAAACATGAAATAACAAGCTAATAGGTCTGTAGTTCTTTAGCTCTGTTATATCTCCCTTTTTTTGCATGACTACTATAACAGCTTTATTCCACTGAGATGGTGTAACCTCTTTTGAAAGGCATAAGTTATATCATTGTGTCAATGCTTTTAATACTGTCTTTCCTCCTACTTTAACTGCCTTAATAACGATTTGGTCATCACCAGCTGCTTTATTGTTTTTCATTCGATTTAATGACTTTGAGAATTCTTCGATTATTATTTCTGGGATATCCTCTGAACCCACATTCTGGACTTTTCTCAACTTGGTGCCGTCTTTCTTACCCCTTTCTCTATATAATTTTGTGTAAAATTCTTCAACTACCTTAATTATCTTATATGTATCTGTTACCACTTTTCCATTTCGATCTGCGAGCTTAACAATATTCTTCTTGACATCTCTTCAGCACCTTAAACTTTTATTTTCCTCGACAACTGTTGTAATCTTTTTTGTGTTATATTGTCGTACGTCCTTTCTCACTGCTTTATTAAGTTGTTGTAGTACGCGTGCATTCGTATCGTTTTTGTTCTTAAGTTCTCTTTGTGTCTCCGTAAGTTTTTTTGTCTCTTGACCGATTTTTTCCTCCTTATCTCTCCTAGGATTTGTATTACACTTTTCTCTGCGTTCTTAATAGCTTTTATTAAATTATCATTTAAGGTTTCGACATCCATAACGTCTATATTTGTTGTCTCTAGACATCTCAGAATTTCCTCTTCGAAAGACATGGTGTTTTCGATTGGATTCCATCTTATTGGGTGTGTTTTTGTTATCATTTTGTATCTTTGTTTTTGGAGATTTAGCGTGATCTTCGGCTCTTACCATTCTATGATCACTTTCCACTGAACAGCTATTAAGAAGAAGTTTCTTTGGGGACTTTTTTTGAAAAAGCTATTCATTGTAAAGAGGCCATTTCGTACCAAGCAACCCAAAAACATTTCGCCTCTTTCTATATATTAGATTACTATAGAGGGTTGAATATTGGAAACAGAAATTGCTGGGCTAGGGATAGGGTAAGCAAAACTAACCGAAACGTTTGCGAACGGCTGCTCTTGGTTTGTTTGGTGAGTTGGGTGGTAGATAAGTGAATAACACGCGCTATCTCAGAGTGTAACTACAAAAAGTGAATCAAAAGGGGTACTTACATGGATCTCCTGGACAAAACAACACAAGGAGGTTCCTAAGCTAATTAAATCGGACGCCGCTTACAAGAATGGTGGGTGGAAAGATAAGCTTTTCTTTCCTAAAAAAATTCAAAAAGGGGTTAGAAACTTTTTAAAAGGAAATAATAACTTGGTTTAGGGAAAAAATTACCTATTTATTGTTATCTCACCACAAACAGTTACAAATATAAATAATAATAATAAAATACAAAAACGACTTACAATGTTGCTATCGGTTTACAAATCTAGATGTTGGGGACACTATAAGGAACTTAAATTATTATTGGCGACATTTTATAGCGGAAATAAATTATTAAAAATGAAAAATATCTTTTTAAATGGAACTATGCATAGAGGTTAACCTTTTTAAAAACAAAACAAAACGAATTTTAAAGCTTGCTGTCATATGTCAACATTAAATTGTAAAACTTTTTTTAAAATTACATTAAATTTTACTTATTACAATTTCTTAACTTGTCATGAAAGCAATTATTGATGGAAAATGTCTATTTTTACTTTTAAAAAATTTAACAAAGAAAAGTACCTGATTTTCACTAAATATTATATCTCCTTTAAAAGTTCTGGGGTTAGAACTGGACTCAAAACTCACTGCAACACAAACAAATGCGTCTCACAAACTACAAAAATAGTCTGGAATGACCTGGGAAAAACAAAATGAGGATGGAAGCTGGGCACTGGATTATCTCTAGGCAATCTTCAAAACATGGCTTTTTAAAAACTCAATCTTTTGCTTGGAACCATGTGGGTATTTTTTAAACTTGTTTGGAACGCCTTGTTACAAATCGCTCAGATGAGACACAGCACGAAAACAAAACAGTGACCACTCTGATAAAAATTGACACATTACATTCCAGTATAATTCACTTGTTTACAAACAAATTTGCCGGTTTCTTCAGGCCACCCACGCCGCGTCTTCGCTCTCCAAAATCACAAACCCAACTCCACCTTTAACTGGTACAATACACTATATTTCCATGACAAAAACGAAAAACGAAAAGCCATTACGAATTTTAAAAAAAAGTTCCGGACTCGAAACAATGAATTTCCCACTTCGGTGATCTATTGCAGCGCGCTATCTCAGAGTAATCATTCGCCCAACTCGGTATAAACAAAGGATATAAACGGGAATATTTCTGTTTATTTGACGTGCAAAATATCCTAAACCGGCTTCACGATCAAAAGAATATCGAAGAAATATACATCTGTGTTATATAAACAAACTTTAAAATGTCTTTATTATCAATTCCAGCTATGCAAAAGGATTGAAAATACTTTTTCGGTGTTCTACCATAGAAATACATTGAAAATATTTTTCGGTGTTTTAATACATGGTGATTTTTAATGCATACGAAAGAAAATGCAAATGCTACAGACTGATTACTGTAAAACAATTTCTAGCGAGTAAAAATTTTGTATTCAGAAGAACTAGTACGAAATTATATCATAGAGATACATAATGGTAATTTTTTTTTAAATGTAGTGGGGATGTTGGTCTTTGATCCAGTTATTACAGAACACCAGTAATATCAGTAAACGTAAAAATAACAAAAGCATAAAAACGTATTCCACGCTACTTGGGACGGCATTTTCACAATGAGATAATCAATATTTTAGCCGAATCTATTAGTAATGAGACACGCATTGTCAAAACTGACAAATATTATACTTTAATACTCGGCTTTTCACCAGTCATTAGTGACACATAACAAATAAAGTTTATAATTAGGTATATGAACACTAATGATCGTAAGGTATATACTTTAGGAGTAATACTGGAGAACTGTGTGTTACCTGTACTCTCTTATGGAGCGGAAATATTAACACTCACAAAAAAGGTAGTGAATAAGATTTGCGTGACTCAGACGGCTATGGAGCGCCAGATGTTGGGTGTTTTTCTAAGAGACCGAATTCCAAACGAAGAAATACGTCGTAGAGCAAAAACAAGAGACGCCATCAAAAAAAAACCCCGTCGCTAAAATGGAATTAGGCAGGACACGTCGCCAGATTATCATACAAACGATGGATAAAACGTATTGTCATGTGGAGACTAAAATAAGATGCACTGCGGAGCAGAGAATGCCCACCAACCAGATAGACTGACGACCTGAAGCGTGTTAGCAATAACTGGATGCAAGCCGCACAAGACACAGACGGATAGAAAGAGCTGAGGAAGACCTATGTCCAGCAGTGGACGCATAAAGGTTGATGATGATGACTACTGAAGAAGTAGTGTAAATTTTTATTAAAGAAGCTATTACCTAGTCTACATCTCGAAGTTAAAGATATACGGGGTCAGTGTTCGACAATAAATCGAACATGAAAACGAAAAATATAGAGCTTCAGAAACGGATTCTTGATATCAATCCTAGAGCCGCATACGTGCTGTAATCGGCTCATACTGCCAGGTCTAGTGCTGAAATTTCTGTTTTTTTTTTTTTTAGGCGGAACAAAAGGTTTATAATTACTTACTTCTGCGTCCCCATATCCAGCGCCGGTTTAACCAGGGGTCTTTTCGGGGCTGTAGCACCGGGCGGTTGAAGGTTCCCAAGCGGTACGCGCGAAGTGCGTATTGTTCCGAAATTATATGGTTATGGTAAAATAAAATTTGCATACAAATAAATCCACAGTATTATTAACTTTGAAACTTATCAATTTATAAATAAATTATTATTATTAACGTCGACGTATACGGTTTATGCACAGTCTAGGTCTAGAAATAACTAACAACAACGTACAACTAAACAAACTTCGGTAAGAGGTTTGTGTTACATTTGAAACTGTATAGGTAATTATAATCTGTAAGTAAAACATTAATACAATAAATATTCAATAGAAAAATATGGAAGGGCGGAAACAACCTGGATCTTTCTGACGTAAAAGGAAACAAGAAAAGCAGGAAACGCAAAATAAAATTTTGAAAGTTATACCCAAAATGACAGCACTTTTTACAACGGATGGAACTCAAGAAGACGACTCTACAAATATTTCCCAAACTGGTCGTAGTTCATATATTCATATTCGACCACATAAACCTATTTTGAAGACTTCAGAATCAGTGCCAGAGCACTTAGTATCACCTGTCTCTAAAGTATTAGAAGATGAAGAAGCAACCAACGGTAACTCGGGTAAGGCATATTTAATTTTTTTGTAACGAGACTAAAATGCAAAATGATGACGATTTCTTTACAAATGGTAACCAAAACAGAACAATGACAAATAATTTTTTTCATTTCTTTTCAGATCCAAAGCAGGATTTACTTAATTTTAAAGATCCAACACTTTGGCAAGATTGCCATAATTGTGTAGAAATGATTCTAGAAAAATCGGTTGAACAGAATCTTACAGATATGGACTCTTTAATGTCAAAAAGAAATTTCGGTGAACAAAACAAGTATGTCAATAAGCAAATGTTTTATAAAAAACTGGTTAATGGAAAAGTGGTTCGCCGCGATTGGGCAATTTACTCCAAGAGCACTGGCAATACATTTTGTCTTTATTGTGTCTTATTTGAAAAAAAAAAGAATCAATTTAAAACAGAATCTTCATTATGGAATAAAAGTAAGGAAACATTTGACGAACATGAAAGATCCAATGATCATTTGGATAATCTGAAAATTTATACGACTCGCTTATTAAAGCAAGGAAGAGTTGATGTAGAACTCGAAAAGGAAATAGCACTGCGAAAGAAACTTGAGTTAAAGTAATAGAACGAATCATAAGTGTAATAAAGTATCTGGCTACCAGGGAATTGGCATTTAGAGGTACTCATGAAAGAATTAGCGAAAAACGGAATGGAATCTACTTAGGTTTACTGGAACTATTGTCAGAATATGATCTATTTTTAAAAGATCATATGAATAAACGAGCAAACTTAGGTAAGGGCATAACGTCATATCTATCAAAAGATACTTGTAACGAATTAATGAGCATTTTGTCCAATCGAGTCATTGATAAAATTGTTAGGCAAAATAAAGCAAACAAATACTATTCTATAAGTGTAGATTCAACACCTGAGATAACAAACCGTGACCAACTTACAGTGATTTTAAGATATTGTAAAAATAAAGGGGATCTCGTGTCGTGGAAATATTCGTGGGATTTTATAAAAACACTGGGCATAGCTCACAAGAACTTGAGGAAACAGTTATTGGGATGTTAGAGTATTTGGAATTAGATATTAAGAACTGTAAAGGGCAGTCTTACGACAATGCCAGTAATATGAGTGGCAAACATTCTGGTTTGTAAGCACGTATTAAAGTTTACAATGATTTAGCTCTCTTTGTGCCGTGTGCTGCTCACTCTTTAAATTTGGTTGTTCAAAATGTAGCAGATTGTTGTTTGGAAGCAACATCTTTTTTATGTTGGTACAAGCTATCTACAATTTTTTCTCCGTGTCTACACACAGGTGAGAATTATTTACTCGTGCAATAAAGGATTTGCCTGAGTCGGGGAAGAATACAACTCGTTGGTCTTCTCGTTTTGATGCCGTAAAAGCGTTAAAAAGCAATTACGGTTTGATTAAAACATGTTTGATTATAAATGTAGTAAGTGTTGAAGCAGCTTCTCTATCAGAAAAACTTGATTTGTTGCAAAACGGAATAATTTTATCGGTCTGCCTTGACGTTTTACAAAGGGTTAATAAGATGAATAAGTAGTAAAAATATGGATTTAGGTATAACTGCTCATCTGTTATCAACAGATTACTTTGATTTCTTAGGTGATCGTTTTGATCACTACGGGGCCTTAGGAATGTTGTTAACAAGGAATGAAAATTATGCTGAGAAGAGGATAATCAAAAAAAATTGCAATTAGGAGAAAAGAATTTAGAGGCAAGTTTAAGCCAAAAAGAAAAAATGCGAACACCATTTTATGTTTTATAATAGACAATCTTAAGTCGTAGATTATTCGCCGATCTGATGGTTATAAATCTTGGTTAAGAGCATGAAGTTCAAAGGGGTAGTGAAGCGCATTATAAGATGCTGTTTCCAGTTAGCATTATCTAGCCTCTCCTACTCAATCCCTATCCTCACCTCCACCAAGTGCAGCTTGGGCTGCACGGGTGAACCCTGGAAAACCTGAGCAACCTTGCTGGAGATTGGGTAACCAACCCCAATGGAAGGCAGGGCTGACGAGGAATGGAAAAATGGTCCTCCGAAAAGGGGGTTGGTGAGCAAGGTTAGCAGCCTACTTACTGTCAAAAAATCAATGCTCAGAGAACCGAACAGAAGCCTCGGAATTGGACCGATACACAGATGACGAACCACGCAAGAAAAAAGACAAAGAGACCAAATAATCTACGAATTGGCACTTGGAACATCGCATCGTGAAACAAACGGGAAAAGGAAGTTGTGCAGGAATTGGAGCTCCATAAAATTAATATATGTGCCCTGAACGAAACAAAAAAGAAAGGGAAAGGAAGTGCCAATAGAAACAAATTTATATTCCTGTATAACGGAGTAGATAAGAGCAAACGAGCTCAGGCAGGAGTAGGCTTCTTAATGCACAATAAATATAGTAACAATATTCAAGAAATAAGATACATCAACGAACACATGATGCTGGTTTGCCTTAAACTTCACCAGACGATACTTAATATTATCCCCGTATATGCACCGGATAATAACAAAAACACGTACGACAAAGATGCTTTTTATGGACAGCTCCAAGATCTACTGGACACCACAATAGCCGGTAGTAAAACAATAATTCTCGGCGACCTAAACGCCAGAGTAGGCAACATACCTGTGGCTGGAGTTACACAAAGATTTAACGAAGAAACGCTTAACGGCAACGAAGAAAGACTTCTAGAAGTTTGTTTAATGAATAACCTCCGAATTGACAACACATACTTTGACCACCCAATACAACATAAGATCACCTGGTCACTACTGGTCAGATACAAGAGGACGTAACTCTATGATTGACTACATTATAATAAACAGACAAATACACCCCAAGAATATAATAGATGTGCGCACTCTATCTTCCGCCAATGTAGGATCCGACCATGGCCTGGTACTAGGAAAAATAAATATAGCAATCAATACTCAAGGCAAGCAATACAAAAGTAGAAGAAAAGTTAAACATAGAAAGCTTAGAAAAAGAAGGGACACAAAACTTGTATAGAAACAGACTAACAGAAAAGCTAAACAGCCATAACCTAGAGACTAAAAAGAATATAGAAGAAACCTGGAAAATTATTAAAAAATGTATTCTACAAGCAGCGGAAGAAGCTTTAGGTAAAAGAAAAGTTACCAGAAATAAACGGGAATACAAAACACCATGGTACGACGAAAGGGTAAAAGCACTAGCAAATGAAAAGAAACAAGCTTTCCTAACATACAAAGGACTGAAGACACCGGAGGCACGAGAAGACTACGTGAGAATCAGGAATAGAGTAAACCAAGAAATAGATAACATCAAAAAAGAACACTGGGAGAAATTTACCAAAGATATGGAATACGACCTCTATGAATCCCAGAAAAAGGTGTGGACGATGATAAGTAGACAAAAAACAGAAATTAATGAATTTGTACGCATAGATAACATTACGGAGGAACAATGGACTGAGCATTTCACGAAATTATATGGAGAAGGAGAAAAAGAGAACAGAGAAATAATCATTAACGAAACTCACGATAGAGTACTAATATCAGAAGAAGAGGTACAAGAACGAATAAAAAAATTAAAAAACAGAAAAGCACCTGGTCCTGATAAGATAAACAATGAACTGCTAAAATATGGAGGAACAACACTACGCAAATGGCTCCTAAAATTATTCGTCGATATAATAAATACCGGAGTAGTACCAGCGGAATGGAAGGAAAGTCTCCTGCTACCGATACTTAAAAAGGGAGACTCGAGAAATCCTGAAAATTATAGAGGCATTAGTCTGATGAATAGTACATTAAAATTGTTAACGGTAGTCATAAAAGACAAAATCGAGGAAAAAGCGAACATGGCAGATGAACAACAGGGCTTCCGGAAGAACCGCAGCACAATAGACGCAATTTTTATTATCAGACAAATAATAGAGAAGTTTATTGAATATGAAAAACCAGCATACATGTGATTTGTAGATTTAAAAAGTGCTTTTGACAGGGTGAACCGAAATGTCATCTTAAATTTATTACAAGCTGAACAAATAGACCATCAGATAATAAGGACAATTAATGAAATTAACAAGAACAATAAGACCAGAGTTATAATGCCAACAGGGGAAACAGAATGCGTAGAACTAAAAGGAGGAATCCGCCAAGGAGACTCGCTCAGCCCATTGTTATTCAATATGGTGATGAATCAATCATGGGAGCGCATAAAATCACGATACTATGATATGCCGATGATGCAGTACTAATTGCTGATAACGAAGATAACCTACACAGGCAGCTCCACACCTTCAATATTACAGCAAACAAACTTAATATGAGAATATCAGTAGAAAAAACTAAATGTATAGTGATCAGTAAAGAGCCGCGTAGATGCAAACTAGAAATAGACGGCAAAATTGTAGAACAAGTAACGAAAATCAATTACCTAGGAGTAGAGATCACTAGTGACAGGGATACAAGAACAGAGACCACAAGGCAAGCATCAAAAGCGGCAAGAGTAAGTGGTTGCCTCCGAAAAACCATATGGAGAAACAAATATCAGACCACGGAAAGCAAAATGAAAGTATACAAGACAACAGTAAGACCAATCCTAACATATGCAGCGGAGACAAGGACCGATACAAGAAAGACGAAACAACAAATCAACAATATCGAAATGAAAGTATTAAGATCAATAGCGGGCATATCATTAAGAGACAGACAAACCAACAGAAGTATAAGCGAACAATGCAAAATTCAAAATATTAACAGGTGGATAAAAACAAGAAAAAAAAACTGGAACGAACATGTAAACCGAATGGGACCAGATAGATTAGCGAACATCTGTAAAAAACAACAAGCCGTATAGCAGAAGACCCGTTTAAAGGCCGCCAAAAAGGTGGAAAGATAATATACAGTCAACAACGACTGAAACAGAATAAGAGGAAGACAAACAGGAGTAATCTTAGTCGCGCGAAGAAGAAGAATAAGAAGTTTAAGAGCATTTGAATTTTTGTTTAAACTAAAAACTACGGAAGATGAAGATATTTTCAGATCGGCAACCGAATAACAAGAAAAATACAAGTAAGATTTGAACGAGTATTTTCCCCAAGAATGTGTTCATTTTGTTAACGTCTCTTCCACAATTAAAAATAGGCATTCCTTTAGAATTTGTACAGGTTTTGTACGAAAATAAATCAATATCTTCATTTCCAAACGTTAATATTTGCCTGCGTATTTTTTTCTCCATAATGGTCGCAAATGCAAATAACCACCGCTCTTTTTCGACACTAAAAAGGGTAAAGACATGCAATTTCCCAATAAAATTTGAACTCCTTAGCAGTTTTATACATTAACGGGGACCTACTAAATGAATTAAATATAAATTATATCATCGAAAACTTCGCTTCAGTAAAAGCAAGAAAACAAGCTTTTCAATAGTAAAGGTATTTGATTACCTACCTCATGTTACCTATTTGAATGTTATTAGGTTCATTTTTATTTTACTTTTTGAAGTTCGCCCTTAATTTTTTTCTTGTATTTTGTTAGTATTCATTTGAGTTTGAAACCAAAAAAAATTGTAATTGTTTTCCTTATTTTAATAAACTTGTATTCAAAATATTTTTTGTTGAATTGAAATATAGTTAAAAAATATTTTTGAGCCTGGGCGCAGCATCCGTATCAGCACCAGGCAGCAGACTGTATTAAACCGGCACTGCCCATATCGATAAAATTTACTAAAAGAGAAGACAAGATGAAAGTCGTATCAATGCTATTAGACCTCTAAAACATGACATAAAGAACATTATTACTGCATTAAATATGCTGGTTAAATAATCTGCCTTAATTGCAGATCCCACCAGAAACACGAAAACAAAAATGGGTGCTAAATCAATAATTAAAAGTCTAGGAACATATTTTTGTGTTAGTTTGTAATTTGGCATTAGTTATCATCAAGAATTGATGTCAAAATTCTAAATTAAATATCGCCGAATGCATTCAAGGCTTAGAAAATCTTAAAATATATTTCGAATTCCAAAGATCTAACGATAATTTTAAAATATTTTTCGAAACAACAAAATTATGTTACGTTAAAAAACTTTATCCGTAATCGTTAGGATAATAATCAAAGCTTTACTCAAACCCAACACTCCGGCTAATAAAAATTTACTTTTAAAAAAGAACTCCTAATCTCCAGGGAGAGTATTCTCTTAGGGAAATTGATTCTTCCTTTCAGAGGTTCAAAAAGGAATCCACCAACCAATAAATATTCTTTATGGACGCCAGGTATTCATTTATCACCCTGTGAATATCACCAGGTATTTAAAGTAGTACTGAATATTAAAATAGTACAAAAAAAATCATATTTACGGTTCTTGGATCACCCTTAAACAAAATAGGTGCATCCTGACATAAACTAAATCTTGTGAATAAAATAATATACCTTCAAAAAAAAACTGAACAGTTTATTCGTAACAGCGTATTATATAGGTATTCAATTATCCCTAAAGGAAAATCAAATTATAACATAAATTGCGTCAAATCAATTTGACCGAAAATACAAAATCTTTTCAAACCTTTTAATCAACTAATTACAAGGTTGATCGTATCATTAATAGTGAATCCTTGGCCAAAGAATAAAAATCAGACAAAAAATTATCAGACAGCTTCGTGGAATTTAACAAAATAAATACTATGTATTCGCTACCGAACTCCAACTATATTATTCAACAAACTAAATTTATAATTATTTAAATACATTGATGTTGTACTTAACTTAATTAGATCTTGCCATGTTCCCAGCCATAGATAGGTCGTAGCCAACCATATGTAATGTTCTCAACCATGAAACAATTTGTTCAAACCTTACAAAATATTCAGTTCTCGAAATCATCCCAACTCAAATCATATGGAAAATCCTCATCACAGGGATGCCAGGAATAACCACAAAAATATTCTCAGAGAGGAATCTCAACCTAAAATTTCCAAAATCCAAGTTACCGGCAGCAGGTAAAAATCTAAAAAACTAACATCAAGGCAACTTGATGTTAGTTTTTTAGGGCTATAAGGAACTTAGGCATTCGCCCAAGTCCTAACTGCGTTATTTCTACAAATGAAAAAGTGAAAAAAACCAGAACTCATTATAGCAACAAAAAAGTTAAAGATTAAAAATTACTTACAACGCCGTGTTGGTTCAAACAGAAACTGAATTCGGAAATAAAAAGCCGAGAATTAATATTAACGCAAAATAGGAGTATCTACTGCTCCGATAAAAATGGAATGTCTATTTTAAAAATCTTTTTTAAATGAAATATTTGTAATTGAAATTGAATTTAATGAAAAATTAATGATGTTACATTAATTGTCAATTAATTTGTTAGAAATTTATGTATTGATTTTGACTTTCTCATCTCGAAGCTTATAAAAAAGGTACGTTTATTTGATTACGAGAGCAATGATGAACTAATTTCATATCCCATCCAGCAGTTCAAGATTGCTTTCTATTTTTCAAATTATTGAACACGTCAGCTCCTCAGAAAACAAAAGATTTACCTTAGCTATTATATTTGTGCTGTTTAATATTCTACTTTCTATATCAGTTTCATTACAATTCTAATGATAACCTTATGAAAGCTTGCGTGGATTTTAAGTTACCGGTACAGGAGGAAGAGTGAAATAACTTAATTCAAAGATATTTTTCCAGGTGAAAAAATGCCAACTGAATTTCTTAACCTTACCTGTTTCTGTGGAAAAAAGTTTCAGTAAATTAAAAATTTATTAAAAATTACTTAAAAAAAATTGATATCACCGAAACTATTGATAAATATCTTACCAGAAGGCCAGAAAAGTTAGTTTATATATAATTAATAATTATTAGTACTATAAGGTAGTCTTTATAGAAGGACTGATTTATAAACTTTATGTTTCACGAGATTTATGCTTAAGTACTTTTGGGTTAAGGCTGGTCTTCTAGATAATAAATTCGCTTCATGAAGTCGAAGAACTATTCACCTACTTACATTCACATTTCGGACTTCGTTCAGGCGATTTTCCAGTTCAATTGAAGTTGATGTTTATATATTAAACATGAAGAAACCAAAAATTGATCATCGCGTGCGGATGTTGCTCTCCTACGGCCTGATCCTTACTTTCTAGTGTAGTTGACGTTTTGATTGAACGGCTTTGGCTCTTTGCCACAGCGACTTACACCTTGCACTTGGGCGGCGTAATATTAGTTACGACCATCTTTTACTAAAACCACGGCTCTTTATTTGAAGAGTGGAAGTTTCAAATGAGCTAAGTGTCAAAACCAACATTTTGAGATATTACTAAAACGTTAAGAAAACGCAAGGATTCATTTTGTTTGTTTATACAAAAAATCTGTATGTAACAAAACGGAAAACTTAATCTAAAAGTATAATAATGTTATAAAGAAACGAAACGAAGAAAATTCTTTTTTTTTTCTTTTTTAAATAGGAAGGTGATAAGTGCCCACCTACTTTTCTTTAGTAATCGGATGGAATCTTATATTCTAAAACGCTAAGCCCTTTTCTTGTCCACCACTTTACTCAAAACCATATTAGATAATTAAAATATTTTTTCGGAATATTATTAGTATTACGTATGAGATTGTCAAGATATACTTTTGGTACAAAAATTCACTTCCGGTTTTGAGATGACCGGAAGTTAAAATTTACTTTAAGTTTTAGACCCCACAATGTATATATGGATCGAAAGGTCTCGTCGAGACGAATCTAAATATGTACTTCCGGTTGCGATCCGACACCGGAAGTGACCCGAAACGCGCATAAAACGTCAAGATAGAGCAAATATGACACCGGATTCGTGATCAGCATGCAAAATTAACTGCTAAATGATATCCATGTCGACATTTCATGAACTAAAAATCTTATATACTAAAACGCTAAGCCCTTTTCTTGTCCACCACTTTACTCAAAAACCATATTAGATAATTAAAATATTTTTTCGGAATATTATTAGTATTACGTATGAGATTGTCAAGATATACTTTTGGTACAAAAATTCACTTCCGGTTTTGAGATGACCGGAAGTTAAAATTTACTTTAAGTTTTAGACCCCACAATGTATATATGGATCGAAAGGTCTCGTCGAGACGAATCTAAATATGTACTTCCGGTTGCGATCCGACACTGGAAGTGACCCGAAATGCACATAAAACGTCAAGATAGAGCAAACCTGACACCGGATTCGTGATCAGCATGCAAAATTAACTGCTGAATGATATCCATGTCGACATTTGATGAACTAAAAATTGCATTCCGGTTTTGAGGTCGACTTCCGGTTTCGTTTTTATTAGTCAAATCAATAGAGAATTCAACGTAGAGTTCAAAAATGTAGGTTCGCGAAATTATCATTTATAGTTTTTGAGTTATTGATAAAAATATTTTTACTTCCGGTCATTGTATATATTGTATATTTTTCTCGCAAAATAAAAATTTCATTTAAAAAACTCGATGTCGAGTTGGTCCGCTAGTGTATCATTATTTTGCATGTTAGTGTTTTCAACAGGGTCTTCTTATACAGTTTCAGCTACTAGTAAATTTTTGTAGAACTGTTGGTGCTGAGGATTGTTGATGTATGGTATCATTGATTGGAGGCTCTTTTTCTTGTTCGCTGATACTTTATTTTCGGGTTTCATTACCATTAATTTAATTTTTTGCAAATAATTTAGCATCTTGTTCTTTTTTAAAATGTTAGTTTCATGCCATGATTCAAATTCTGAAAATAAATGGGTGGTTTCTATGTTTATAGGATTCTCTTTTTAAACACGTATCCTAACTGATTTGCTAACTTGTAGCTTAGTGGTATTTAATATTTTCTCAGCAGCCTCTGATGTTCCAAAAACCAAAGCTATTCATGTCGACAACATCGAAAGGTGGAGTGTATCTTGCGGAAGTAATAACGTTAATCGAATCCTCCGGCACGAATGCTTTTATAGTTTTTTTCCGTTTTTCTATTAGGGCAAAATCTCTGACACAAGGCATGAAATTGTGACCGCTTACTAAAAATATTTGCTCTATAGAATCGTATATGCGATTAGAAACCAAAAACATTAACACAAACAAAATAAATTTATTTTTATTTTGGTCACCACAGTTGTCGCTCCAAATAATGATGTCCTTCTTGTTAGTAAAGCCCCTATTTAAGAAACGTAGCAGGTACGACGCAATATCGTTTGCGACACATCCCGAGAATCATTCGTGCCAACTCTGAGATAGCGCGT